>NW_010423244.1:6701-7038 GCF_000710305.1 Buceros rhinoceros silvestris
TTCAGGTCAGAGGAATCCTGAGACATCCTTCAACAGCAGATTGTGCCACATCTATCAGCTCCAACGGCCCCAAAACAATTTGCAACAAGGTGTGTGTTCACAGCCCTTCTTTGCAGAGCTCGGTTTGGGTTAAATAAAACCAACTTCTAACCTACAGCAGGAAGAGCAGCTGCATCCACAGGCAGGTGGCAGCTCTTCAAAACCTCAAAGGCTGGTGCTCAGTCCGGGGGCTCAGATGGGAAGATCACAGAATGGTTGTAGTTGGAAAGGACCTTCCAGCTCCTCGAGTGCCCCCATTCCCCAACGCTGCCCAGTCCCCCCTGCCCCCTGTCCCCCA
>NW_010423245.1:0-224 GCF_000710305.1 Buceros rhinoceros silvestris
GGTCACGCGGAAGTAAGGGCTGTTCCCCCCAGAAAGGCAGTGGGATCAATGGCCCGGCTTGGTCAACAAGGGCGAGGAGCGGGAAGCCATGGTGCAGAAGGCAAACCCTGATAGAGCTGCCACCACGGAAACACGGTGGGATGAGTGGCACAAGCAGGGGGTGGCACTGGGCGGCTCTGAGCGCTGGGGAAGGAGAGGCGGGGGGGGGGGGCTGTGGGCGGGGG
>NW_010423246.1:0-1165 GCF_000710305.1 Buceros rhinoceros silvestris
TGATCTTTAAGGTCCCTTCCAGCCCAAACCAATCTATGATCTGTGATGTTTAAGGGATTCCTATTTTCCAGACCAATTTAGTTTTTGACTCCCTACATGATATCTCATGTCTGACAGACACTTGGCCAAGGGTGAGACGGCAGCAGCAACCACTGCTATCAGTTTAAAACGCCATGAAAAAGGTCCTTCAAGGTCATTACCAGGCATTACCAGGGTGCCTGGGCTGGCAGCTGTGACCTTGGAGGTTGATAACACGCTCAGGAGAGTTCTCTCTGCAGCAGAGGTACCAAACCGCTCCCAAGCAGGGCTGGCTGCGGCGGGCAGCCCTTTCCTCCAGCAGGAGCATAACCTCATCCAGAGAGGATCTAGTTCTATTTTTAAATGTGCTCCAAGCTCAAATCCTCATTTTTAGATCAGTGATGCATGTGCCTTCATTTCCTCCAGCTGATATTAATTCCTTCCTTCCTCCTTTCTCTTTTCCAGGAGAAATGTCTTAACATTTGCGAAAAGGAACAATTCTTTTTGCGCTTTAGAAACATGAACGTGTCACTATAGCAATTATCTCTTAAACTTAACTAAACAGGCCTAATTCTGTTAAGCTTAATAGGAACTTTGTCACCTTGGAGTATTTCTCTCTTCATTAATGACTCATAGTAAAGCACATTATCGCTGGTGTCACTTTCTCAGTCCTGCTTCACTGCAGTTGGATGTAGCGTTCCCTCAATGCAAGAAGATCTCAGCCAGGGATCTATCTGGTGCAGTGAGCCCAGGTGGCCAAGAAGGCCAATGGCATCCTGGCTTGTACCAGCACTGGTGTGGCCAGCAGGAGCAGGGCAGGGATCGTCCCCCTGGACTGGGGGCACTGGGGAGGCCACACCTCCAATCCTGGGGTCAGTTTGGGCCCCTCACTCCCAGAAGGACATTGAGGGGCTGGAGCGTGTCCAGAGAAGTGTCTGGAGAACAGAAAGAAGGGTCTGGAGAATGTCTGAGGAATGTCTGAGGGACCTGAGCCCAGAGCAAAGGAGGCTCCAGGGAGACTCTCTTGCTCTCTACAACTCCCTGCAATTCAGGAGGTTGGAGCCAGGTGGGGATTGGTCTCTTCTCCCCAGGAACAAGTGACAGGACGAGAGGAACCGGCCTCCAGTTGCCCCAGGGGAGGTTGAGG
>NW_010423246.1:1330-2517 GCF_000710305.1 Buceros rhinoceros silvestris
AGGGCAGTGGTGGAGTCCCCATCCCTGGAGGGGTTTCCCAGCCGTGTGGAGGTGCTGCTGAGGGACAGGGGTCAGGGGGGACCTGGCAGTGCTGGGGGAGCGGTTGGGCTCGAGGAGCTGAAAGGTCTTTTCCAACCTAAATGGTTCTGTGATTCTGTGATTGTGGTGCAAACAGCTCTGCGAGATCTTCCTTGGTTGTCAGTGATAAGATGTGAGTAGAAGACCAGATTAAACCAGCCAGTGGATTGAAGCAACCATGAGCACCCATTGCCAGGTGCCTGAGAGGACTTGGTGGCTGGCACCACACATCCAGGAGCAGACTAATACCTTGCTCAGTGGTTGGGGTTTGGAGATGATCCTGCTGGGGAAAAGACCAAAGGAAAAAAACCACCACGGAAACTGCACACCCCGAGCTTTGAGGTGGTTCTTTAAAGCTGAGCGAAGGTCTACATTACCGCCAGATACCGTGACATTGTGACCAGCTCTGTGCTGCTGCCAACAGCATGTGTGAACACTCCAAATACCTTTTCAAATGGCATCTACCCTGAGCAAGGCTGGGGAAGGTGATGTATGGATTTAACTGTCCTGTTAGGAGGTGGTGACAGTTCCTGTGTCTGTCACCTGAAGGTTTCCCTTGAGTTCTGATAATCTGAAGTGTTCAAACTCCTAACTATTATCCGGGATTTCCCAGGGTGGGAAGACCTCCTCCAGCAAGCTGCCGTTCCCAGCCCTTCACACTCCTGGAAGAGAAATAACCTCCCGCCAAGATATTTCACTCCATTGGCAAAAAGATGGGGGAAGGTCACTCGAGGGGCTAATCCTGGCCTTCACCTCAGCAAAGCTTCCAAAACCGGAGCAGCAGCACATAGAAGTCACAAAGGTCTTTGAGCAGCTCCCACCAGCGGAGTCCAACGGACTCCCTCAAGCCCGCTGGGACGGGCCATATATCATTTATTCCTCCACGAGCCTTTCCCCAAGGTCCAGATGATGACTCCTGGTCCAGTTCCACACCTGCTGCCCCGCTGTAGCCTTGCGCTTCCTAAGCTATATATCACGGCACGTTTCTTCCGACGTCACCTGAGCGCGCAGGTTGGTGCTGCTCCGCCAGGCTCAGCAAAGGCTTCTAAATATATCAGCGCAGGAGAAAGCTCTGGGATGGCTTCCAGTTTTAACCAAGGTCGCGGGGC
>NW_010423246.1:2726-4715 GCF_000710305.1 Buceros rhinoceros silvestris
AAAGGATGACAGAAACAAGAAGCCTGGGAGATACCTAAAAGTTTGCTGTGGGTGTGTGGCGTAGCTCAGGATCTTTGTGCCGCTGGTTATTTTTCCACCGAGAAACCCCTGCAAACCCAAACCGTGTTATTTACCTGCCTCAAATGGTAGACTCAGGCATAATGTTTTTCAAAGAGCTCAGAGCTTTGGGCCCTTGGATTCATCCTAGCAGACAATTTTCCCATTAGGAGGCAGCCAAATGCTCGAGGGAAACATCCACCGCTGGAAGCGGCACCTGCATTCCAGATTTACCCAGGTCTCTTGATGAGGCATCCGAAGACGAGCTCTTCTCCCAGCCACACGAAAGGGCTGGGAAAGCCTCGGCAAGGCCCAGGACGGGAGGTGAGACACATCACAGCTGGAGGCTTGAAACCCCCCCTCTGGCTGGGGTGACTCTGCGGCTCACTCCATGGGAAATGGAAGAGACTTGGGCTTTTAAATGCAACCCTGGATGGGAGGAGGAGAGCCAGGAGGAGCAAAAAGAGAGAGGAGTAAAGAGGAGATGTTTGAGACAGCAAGCGACGAGACAGGCTGCTCTGGCTGAGGACTAGGCTCGGCAGAGGCCACTTTATGAGCCTGGCAACAAAAGCAGATGGAGATTTTACTCTTGTCGGCTTTCCATGGGGTTCAGGAGCCCCTTAAGGCTTTGGGTCACTATAAATTACCTCTCCATCTTTTGAGGCGCAGCGACTGAGAGCTGCGCTGGGGTCCACCATGGAGGAGACTCGCTTAAACCTGATAAATGTGGTGTTCTCAGGTGCTGGGAGCATCCTGAGAGCCGATGATGATCCCGTGATTCTTCCTCAGTGGTGAGGCAGAAGGCGGGATAAGGGTTAATGAAACCCCATCTCCTGCCTGTCCCCCACCTCTGAAGCTATTAGATATATTTCAAGCCAGCGAAGGATGAGGAGCCCCAAAGACACACCTCTGCCTTAGGTGGAAAGAAGGTGTTAAGCAGAAGATAAAGCCCTTCCCAGTGCCCCAGCAAGGGGAAAGCCGCGAGGGGAGGTCCCTGAAACAGAGATTTGGAAGCCTTGGCCGTAGGATGAGCACTGGGCAGGCTCCAGCTCTGCCACATTGATCTGGTTCGCTACGGCCACCCTTAGTTCCTAACGTGCTTTGTCAGTGGAGCAGGTGATGTTTTGTCTACTCGCCTTTATTTTTAGTGCCTTGGGTCAGCAAAACCTCTCAGACAGTGCTGTTAGGAGACCTGCATCAGTTAGGAGACCAGTTCTAATTGGTTGGCTCTGAGCCACCCCTACGCAGAGAGCCAGCCTGCTCTCAGTAATTTCTCCCTTCTCCCCAGCTCATCTTCCTCCCACTGGCTGGTGCCTCCACCTCCTCCTCATGGTCCTGTGGCATCCTGCCCCAACCTCACAGTGAGAAGATCATAGAATCACAGAATCAGAGATTGGTGGGGCTTGGAAGGGACGTCTGGAGACCATCCAGTTCAACCCCTGCTAGAGCAGGGTCGCCCAGAGCAGGGTGCCCAGGATGGCGTCCAGGTGGGGCTGGGATCTCTCCAGAGCAGGAGACTCCACCACCTCTCTGGGCAGCCTGGGCCAGGGCTCTGCCACCCTCACAGCAGAGAAGTTTCTGTTCATCCAGAACTTCCCATGTTCCATGTGCCTGTTAACCCTTTTCCTGTTGCTGGGCACCACTGGGCAGAGTCTGGTCCCTCCTCCTGACCCCCCTTTAGCTGTGGATCCCATTGCTGAGGTCCCCTCTCAGGCTGCTCTTCTCCAGCTGAACAGCCCCAGGGCTCTCAGCCTTTCCTCAGCACAGAGATGCTCCAGTCCCCTCCTCATCCTCGCAGCCTCTGCTGGACTCTCTCCAGCAGCTCCTTGTCTCTGTTGAACTGGGGAGCCCAGCACTGGACATGGCACTCCAGAGGTGGCCTCACTGGGGCAGAGCAGAGGGGCAGGAGAACCCCCCTCCACCTTCATAATT
>NW_010423246.1:5119-7351 GCF_000710305.1 Buceros rhinoceros silvestris
CCCATTGGCCTCTTGGCCACAACAGCCCATTGCTGCCTCATGGGCAACCTGGTGTCCACCAGCACTGCCAGGTCCTTCTCCGCAGAGCTGCTGCCCAGCAGGTGACCCCTGCCCTGTCCTGGTGCAGGGGGTTGTTCCTCCCCAGGGCAGGACCCTACACTTGCCCTTGTTCAACTTTGTTCAGTTCTCCTCCACCCAACCCTCCAGCCTGTCCAGGTCTCGCTGAACGCCAGCAGAGTCTTCTGGTGTGTCAGCCACCCCTCCCAGTTCTGCACCAGCAGCAAACTGGCTGAGGGGACACTCCACCCCTTCATCCAGGTCACTGATGAAGATGTTGGACAGGACTGGATCCAGTAGTGACCCCTGGGGAACACCAGGAGCTACAGGCCTAGACTCTACACTTCTCGTCTCCAAACGTGTGCTCACGGTCTGTTCTTGGCTCATGGCCGAGCATCGGGATGGAGCTGTTCACCACACTGGGGTGTCTGCATCTTGTCCCTGCCCTCCTACAGTGCCTCATGGGGAGACCCAGGCAGAGGAGCTCGTCTCTTCCCGCCCTCACGCAACCCGCGAGTTGTTATTAATGTGCCACAGATGCTGGGGGGGACTCCAGCTGAGGGACACCAACACTGGCTGGAGGACAAAGGTAATGGCAGGAGTGTTAACCCTCAGTTATCCTTCCACTCGATCCCTGAACTGAGGATCGATGCCACGCTCAGTTATCCTTCCACTCAATCCCTGAACTGAGGATCGATGCCACGATGTCAGCACGGGGCTGAAAGGACTCGCCGAACTGCAGCATAGTTTTGGTCTAGAAATTGTCTAACAGCAAAGCTTCCAGGGTTTCATGAGCTGGACTCATGAAAGAGAAGATGGAAGAGAAATGCCACAGGCAGCGCTGCCAACCCCAAGCATTCAAATACCATGAGTCAGCCCCCAACCCCCCCACCCCTTCCTTCCCTTTTCTTTCAGGTTTCGTTTTTTTTTAACTGTGAGGTTAAATGCGGTTCGTATTTTCCAGGTTTCCCCACTCCTCTTCCCCACCACTTTTTAGGAAGGCTGGAATTTAACAGTTTTTTGGGTGAGGGGGTTGTTTCTAAAAAGAAGAGGAGCCGCGATGCTCTAAACCCCAGGAGCGGGGCCCTGAGTTACGTCGTTATGTGTCTTATGATAAATTCAGGTGATTTGGCAGCGCTTCAGTCTGGCTCCTCGTTTAATTGCCCGCAGATCCTGCCTTGTCATTAACACCAGAGGTCAAGGTCCTGGCAAGAGCTCTGTGATTTGTGGATGCATAATTTGGCTTATAAAAACAGCCCCATCTTCGCCTCCCGGCGAGCCCTCGGTGTTCATCTAGCTGTTTCGCCTGCTCTCCCCTATCTTGAGCTCCTTCAAGCTGACTCCGCTCGTCCCTGTGAGGTGCCTCACGCAATGCCGCTGCTCCAACACGCCCCTGGCCAGCCACACGCTCACTGCAGCAGCCACCGGGCCTCGTAACTGCTCATTAAAATGGGTATATTTTAATAATTGCGGTCCAAGACATGTTTTCTTCCTCTGAAGCTTTCAGGCGAAAGGAAGCAGGGAGGAAAAGAAGTGAGCAGAGCTCAAGGAGCATCCAGCAAGTCCTTTGAGTAAAGAAAAAGCATCAGGCAGGACGTGGCACTTGTGCAAGATGCAGCACACGTGAGCGTACCAAATCCTGTGGCGTATCTCAGCTGCATGAGACACACCGCGCTGGGGCATCTCCAGCTGTTTCTACGAAACACCTTCAACCCAGCTTCACCCCAGGGTCTGCTTAGTTCTGCTTTCATGGGACTTGATGAAACAGATTTGTAACTCCTCACTGAAGGCCAAAATTAACGTTCTGGTCTTCCTCAGAAGAACAGTTGGAGGCTCAGGGTTTCCCCCTGGACTGGGGGCACTGGGGAGGCCACACCTCCAATCTTGGGGTCACTTTGGGCCCCTCACTCCCAGAAGGACATTGAGGGGCTGGAGCATGTCCAGAGAAGGACAACGGAGCTGGAGCAGGGTCTGGAGCACAATGTGCTGAGGAGCGGCTGAGGGACCTGGAGGGGTTGAGCCTGGAGCAAAGGAGGCTCCGGGGAGACCTTCTGGCTCTCCACAACTGCCTGAAATTCAGGAGGTTGGAGCCAGGTGGGGGTCGGTCTCTTCTCCCCAGGAACAAGTGACAGGACGAGAGGAACCGGCCTCCAGTTGCCCCAGGGGAGGTTGAGG
>NW_010423246.1:7433-7961 GCF_000710305.1 Buceros rhinoceros silvestris
AGGGCAGTGGTGGAGTCCCCATCCCTGGAGGGGTTTCCCAGCCGTGTGGAGGTGCTGCTGAGGGACAGGGGTCAGGGGGGACCTGGCAGTGCTGGGGGAGCGGATGGACTCGATCATCTCAAAGGTCTTTTCCACCCTAAACAATTCTGTGATTCTAAAACCACCGGATGGTCCTTATGACCTCCTCCAAACCCTGTATGACTTGTTTTACCTACGAATAATATCTACCTTCTCCTAAGACAACAGGAAAATGTTACTCAGGTGGGACAGACTTTGGGTTAACAGTATTCAGCATTAAAGTTTCTGAGATGAGAGTTGGTTGGGCTGCAGCAGCACAGTGCTGCCTGTGATGGGTTTGATGCCTGGGAAAGGGATGGATTGCTGCAGAGAGACAGTCTCTGGCACCCCTGTGTGGCCACCTGCACAATCACAGCTCAGGGGTGGGGCGGGGGGAGGACAAACATCAAATGGTTTGGGTTGGAAGGGGTGTTACAAGCTCACCCAGTCCAACGCCCTGCAGGGAGCAGG
>NW_010423247.1:0-4702 GCF_000710305.1 Buceros rhinoceros silvestris
CTTTGTATTGTGGTTATATGATATGTTTGCAACTAAAATGACATAAAACAAGCACTGGAAGTTTCTTACAATGGTGTTCACATTCTATGTTAAGTTCTACAGGCCCTAAAACAGATGGCAAGGCCTTTCACAGTCAGATATGCCACACATCAAGATGAGGAAAATGTTTTAATTTTCAACAGACAGTTCTGACTACAAAGAAATACACTACTGTAACAGTTGCTTTGTAGGTCTGATGTTCTGAAGAAGCATAAAAACGAACAGATCTAAAAAAATTTTGAATTGTTTCACTTCTGGGACATTTCACCTTAGATAATGAAGAACTGATTGAAAAGAGACAAAAGGAGTTGGAGAGGGGGGGAGGAAAGGAAAAGAAAAAGGAAATTAAAAATCTTCTTCTCAACCTTTTCACACTTTCAGAACCGAACTGAAACCAAGTATTTTTTAAGTCCTGGAACAAGTAGAGAGAGAGTTTTTATTTTGACAGTTGTAATTGCCATCAAGGTCTGAGACTGTAACACCACAGAAATGATGTTTCTGGCCAGCACCTGAAAGGTAAGTGCCAGAAATCTCACATGAAATGCTGGTTTTCAGGGGACTGCCAGTTCAAACTGGAGATTTGATAGGTTCAGATAATTTCAATAAACATTCAGACTTCTGGATGATTGTCTGAACCAAACTTGCACTCTGAACATTTCCATTCAACTGTCTGAATAGAAAATCATATATTTTATAGATAATAGCATTATCTGGGGAGTATATTACTCAAGGAAGAATATTTAGTCAGCAGCTTCTGAGATTTATCTACCAGTACATTATTTTTTCTCTGCCTTACAACCTTAGTATTTTGCAGAATGACAGGATTTGGGAGACATTTTATAGCTGAAATTTGTTTTCAGGAATCTGAAAGTAAAAACAAAGACTTCAGTGAGCTGTGAAAACACAATTAATTTATTTGTTACCTGTGCTGACATTGATAACTCCTTGGTTTCTTTTCCTCATGTATGTCTTCTGCAGTCTGAAATACAAGTACATTAGATTTTCACTTCAGATTTACTTCAATAATACTTTGTTTTTTCTTTCAGTTGGTGGAAATCTCTGAAATGAAGAGCTCAGGCAGGTCTCTGATGTGTAAAATTACATAGATTTTCTGGACACTCAGAGCTTATGTTAAGATACCAACCTCCATTATATCACAACTTCAATTCAGATTTGTTTAAAAAAGTTTCCACCTGCACAACAACCACTTTTACTGCCAGTGAAACACACTCTTCCCCAAGGAGCCTGGTATTGTAAATCTCCAAAATGCACATGCTGCTGCTGCCAGCATGAGAGGGGTCTGGCATGATGAATCTGAGGAGTAATGAGGGACATGGAATCGCCCACACACATTAGGAAAGGCGAAACCAGAACACGATGTTAGAGTGTAGAAAGCAGTGTATCAAAAGCTTTTAAACACAGCCTATTAGATTCAGATATGGAACTTCAATCTGCTGGCTGTGACCATGAAGAGAGCAACCAGTCCCAAAACAATGCTTGCGTGCAAGTGTACACACAACTGTGCATTGTAAAACAAGAAAAAACTCTGACATCAGACTGCACCGTGTGCATTTGTCGTAACAACAAGAAATGATCTTCAAATGATTGAACAAACCCCCTACCGAATTGCACAGACTAGCATCTAAGGACCCATCCTGCCCAAGCTGCATGTTTTCAACACTACCAAGTTTGCTCAACTGATTTTTTTCTCAGAAAGGTCTCAGGAGCTAGTTCCAAGTACAAACAAAAAATTAGGCTCAGTCCCTCTCCCTAGCCTCAGTTCCCATTGGTAACAGTAAATTGTTTTCTGTTGCAAACTTCCCTACCCTCCTTCTCTTTTCTGAAGGAAAAGAGGTGGTCTTACAGCATCCTGGGGGTGGTCTCCAGACCTCCTCTTAGCTGCAGTTGCTCTGGTTCCTGTCTGTGCTCCAATCAATTCATACCCACTTCAATGCCACCCACAGTGAGCCATTGCATGTGAATATCAGAAAGTTCTCCAAAAGATGCCAGCTATATCTTCCTTTGATGTGCCATATTAGGTCATAATGGGCCAAATTCTTCCTTTACACACATGCAGCTCCTGCTGACTTCAACCAAGGCTACAAATTCACAGCACATAGCTTTATGCTAAGTAGAGACTAACCACAGTTTCTGAAGTATCTCAGAATAGAGCTCTCTCCAGTACAAGAAGTCATGTTCTTCAGTGCCTCAGCTATACCAGTTGCTGAAATCTGTTTGTCCCTAAGAGAGATCCATACCCATGTGTAAACACATTTTTATGGTATACTATTTCAAAAGACTAATTGGATTAAATAGTTCTCACTGCCTGAGGATTCTTCTGTACTTTGTCTGTAAATTATACATGTAGGCACAAGCCATTTCTAAATACACTAGCCTGGACACTACTAGAAATGTAGCTAGAAATGTAGGAAAGGATTCAGTGCAGGATGAGAAATACACAAGGAAGGTGGTAAGATTCATGAAATTTAGCCATACTGTGCTGATATAATTGCTCTCCTAGCAGTACCTAAAGAGCTAGTTTAAAGGTAAATCAGCCTCAACAGCTGGTATGAAATGCAGTCGTCATACAGACCTCAGTATAGCCATCCCCCCAAACCAATGATCATTAAGCTTAAGCAGCTATTTCTAGGACTGAATCTTAATTATACCATAGCTGTTCCACTCCTTCATCCACCATACGTGTAGATGGCAAAGCCAGGTTAACAGAATGTGACATTCACATGCCAGTGGATTTTTGGTTCATTTTTTAATAACTAAATGTATTTTATGGTAGAATTACAGTGATGAGCTGGGTGCAGTTCTGAAAGCAATCAGGAGCAGTTATTTACAATTACTTTAGCAAAATGCACCAGAAGTTGAAGACAAGGCAGTTTATAAAGTACACAGGGTAGGAGAAATACTTCAGAATAATCCTTTCTGTATCTTTTCATGTTTTTGTAAAATACATAAAAATGCAACAGACCTGAAGGATTCCCACTTTGTGTGCACACGTACTGTACTTTTTGCCAAGTATATTGGCACAGGATTATCACAACTGCAAAGGCTATATTGAATTTTATGTAGCAGAGACCCACAGAATGTGTACCCACATCACTCATTCTGTAACAGCCTGCAATTAATTTGTTGCAGAAGGATAACAGATTATTCATCCATGAGTGGTAAATTTAATACAGCCTGGAAAATCTCGTGGAAAAATTAGGATTGGACTATTCTCAGCTAGCTCAGACAGGAGTGTTTTGATAAGACAAGACAGGACAAAACAAAATAAGATAATATAAAACAAGATAAGACAAGACAAGTCAAGGTGCAAAGTTAGGTGGAGTGGGATGGTTAGCAGAATCCCTTATCACATGCCTACTAGGGAAGTGAGGGGTTATTGCTCTACCATTATTTAATTTTCTCTGTTTTCATTGGTTTCTTCAGATTACCTGCTCAGGTATTGTCTTCTCAAATGAAATACAGGCAGTAGTAGTTCAGTACAGATTTAATGGTGGGATTAATTTCTCTGTAGATCTTTCCTTCCATGTCTTTTTTTCTCCTCTAACTTCATGAGTTTTCTCTTTTGCAGGGTCATGTAATGCTGCAGAGCTTGCAAAGTATGCAACTTCCCCAGCACGCTGATTGACTTGGCATTCGTCCCTCAGAGTCATAAGGCCTAAAGCTGTGACAGCCCAACAATCATTTTATTCTGCCATGTTTCCTGGCAACATGGTGGGATAGAAACCCTGCCAAAACCATCAGTGAAAAGAACTGACTTCATAGAGATGGTTATTTTAGATTTCATTGAAATTAAGGACAGAAGAGAAAGCAAAAATTGTTTCATCTGGACCTCCTGTTTATCCCCAAACATGAAATATCTGTATCTCCAATCCAAGCAGCTACTACCCTAAGAATTGTTCCATGTAATGCTTACATCTCAACTCCATCTTCTAGCCTCAAACAAGTTTTGGGGGACTCAGACTGGGACACAGATGGGGCCTCACCAGTGCCGAAGGGAGAGGACAGTGTGCTCCCTAGATCCCTTAACTATTTTCCTCCTTATACAGGCAAGCGTGCATTACTCATGATGAGGGCACTTTCATATTCAATCTGGTTCCCACCTTCCCACCAGAGCTGCTACTGAGACAGTTCCCAGCCTGTGCTAATGCATGGAGTTGTTCTGGAACATGTGGAGAACACTGCATTTCTCTTCACTGTACTGCATGAATTTTCTGTTGCCCCTGTCATCATGTTTATCAAGTCCCCTTTGGACTAAATTTCTGCTATTCAGTTTGTCACTGGCTTCCCCTAATTTATTATAATCCCCTATTATCTGAAGGTCTTTTCAGCCTTGTTATCTTATTATAGGGTAGCAAATACTGCAACTACGTTCATGGCACAAAAGATAAGGGATGAACAGAGGGCTTAAGATTCAGAGATTCCCATGCCAGAAAGATACAAACCCTAATGTTCAGCCAGACCTTATTCCCTCTTTGCACACAGGCTGTGAGCCATCTTCTGTCTTTTCTTACAGATAGGCCAGTGTGAGTAAGTCATTCCAATATTTAGTCATTCTCACTGCTAAGAAATTCTATCTTGTTTAAGTTTGTTTAAGGAAATTCTTTCTGCCCTTTTCCAACTGTTTCAGATTTCATTCTAAAAC
>NW_010423247.1:4843-7405 GCF_000710305.1 Buceros rhinoceros silvestris
AGGGAAAGAAGTCTTAGACAGAATTTTTAGATTTGTTTTCCCCCCACATTTTTGAAATTGATATTTGAAATTTTCTAACACTCTGAAGACGGGAAAAGAATTTCTAAATAAGTTGCATGTATTTTCCCACTTTATTCGCAATTTTTGAAATTTTGTATTTAAAAAAGAATTTTAGATTCCACTGTGGGTTCTTTAGACCATACTTAGATGGTAAGAAACTATTTTCCAAGTGTGTTTTATAGATCTGTATGAGTTTCAGACAATGATAACTATGCACAATGGAGTTGCCTGAGTCTAGTATGCACAAGAGATGGTGGATCTGAAATTTTGTATATCAATATCTACAATCAGTTAAGGACCTCTCAGCCTTCTTTAGACTTCATGTATTGCATCTCAGAAGCTCTTGATTTCAGAGAAGAGGAGGATGGCATGCTGTTAATAAGATTTAATGCAATACTGCTATCTCTTCCTACAAAGAAATCTAGTTGTAGTGACTTTAAAAACCACAACCGCAGAGATTTGCTTGCATACTAATTAAAGAAACAGAAGTTGCTACCTGTTTGGGTTACTGCTGTTAAACGCTTAGCTTGTCTTCCAGTATTTATTTTCTATGTATTTTCTCTGCATCTGGAATTCGTACTAATCTTTGATGAGAAAGCAGAAAGGTGAGAAGGTAGAAACGGTAAAACACTGCAATATAGAGTTCCCACAGATGTTCCAGATGCTCTGTACTTCTCTTAGGACAAGCAGCAGACTTACATTAGTTAATTTAGTTTTATGGCTCTCTTGTATCGCAAGAATATGTGATGTGGCTTGAAATATGAAGCCACAGCAGTATACTACTTTAGGCCAGGTTAGACTTTTATTTTTATCTATATAATTCAGCAAAAGTAATTCCTTTGACACCAGTGGCAGCATTAACATGAGGAAGTTAGAACGTACTTCTGAAAAGAAGATGCTTATATCTGTAGCATTAGAACGGTATTTGCGAGCTCTGCATGCAGTTCCTCATTATCACAACCTTTTTGTAAGAGCTCCTGCAACACATCATTTTCCTGCTCATTACATACAAAATGAGGGTGGCACTTTTTTTCTTTCATCCTTTGTGTGTCCTTTTTACTTGCATTAAATACTGAGATACAGCACGCCTTTGAAAAACACCCAAAACAACAGAGGCCTAATTTGTGATGAATTTGTAAAAAAATGGGTTAACTTTCCTTAATTCATGCTTTAGACAAGACACAGAAGAGTTCACATGCACTCTGTCTTTTACTTGTTTACAGTGCTATACAGTTTGACTAGAGCTATTCATGCTTCTTCTAGCATGCTGGTAGCATTTTCTATTCTACCTGCCAAAGAAACTGAATCTCTGATAGAATTCTGGAACTGTGTAACACCTGGCTTTTTTCCCCAAAATATTTTCAAGGTGTTGCACGGTGGTGAAAAGTAAATTTTGAAAACTGTTTTTCCCTCCCTTGCTTAAACTCTTCCATTTCCCCCCCTCCCCCAAAACCCATTGCTCATGTCTCAGGCACTCTCTGCCTTACAGGTTATTTTAGGAAGAAAGGAGGAGTGAGGGAACCCTCTATATAATGCCTCCCAGGCCCCTGCCAGCATCTACATAATCAGTGGAGTTAAATCTAAGAGGTATCGTTAAATCCTTATGCCGTCCTTCTGAGACTTTTATCCAATTTTGTCTCTTTTGCCTCCTTTCACATGTGCTTCCAGGTCCACTGGGACTGTTGCAGCATGCAAAAAAAAAAAAAAAACCAACAAAAAACCCCAAAAAACCCCAAGAAGAGGGAAAAATCCCTAACCCTCCTTATTAACGGGGGAGGTCTCAACTCCCCCAGAAGGCCTGTAAGATGTTGCACATGATCATTTGGAGATGAATTTTGGCAGTCTGCTGTCACTAAAGGACAGTATGGACTCCTGAGCTGTGTACCGCCTCTGCCACTCTGTAGGCCTGTGAGAAATGATGGTTGTGTGAGGCAGTGTGAGTTCAAGCTTACGTGTACCTGGGAATAACAACATGATCGCTTCTCCCTTGTCCTGTTTGGGTATGCCTGTGTTTGTGTGCAAAGGTGGAGAACTGCCTTGGTTTCTCATCTGTTTAGAAAGGGCTGCTTTTGCTGGCCAAGAAAGCAGCCAGGTGGGCAGATATTTCTTTCCAAAATTTCCAGTTGCACTATATGCCTTCAGCAAGGTATGAGACTAACTTGTGTACATAACATTTCCATTAATTTGTCGTTGCCCCGCTCTGAAACTACTCATTTAAGAATCATGGTTTTGATTGATTACACCAGTTCTATTTGCCTAGTTCTCTTTTTTAAATGCTCCACCTTGTTCTGTTGTTTATTCCCAGGCCACCTATGAACTGACTCACCTGTTGTATGCTGAAAAGTCTGAGTTGATGATGAATACTAGTTCTGTAAAGCTGTTCAGAAGAGGCAAATTACATGGCCATTATAAGCCAGTTGCATGAAAATCCTTGGGTAAACATCATGTAAGTCAATGAACAGAGCTCCAAGTTGGCACTCTTTCATTTTAGGTAATGGATAA
>NW_010423247.1:7482-42305 GCF_000710305.1 Buceros rhinoceros silvestris
CCCTACATACAACTACTAGAGTGTTCCCTCTGAACTAATAATGAGGAGGAAGCAAAGATCATACTTGGATTTAGTACAGCCAAGTGTGAGGGCAAGAGTTTTATTAAAGGAGTTCAAACAAAAGGGCAGGCATGACCAAGATGTTATGCCTAAGGATTTAAATTAGTTTCCTGTATAAGTATGCAATGTCTGCCAAAAGACAAATTGTTTCCAGGGTAACACTTGAAAAGAGTGATCGTATATCCCTTAGAGTCAGCCTGTTGAACATTCATACAGCAGGAAGCCACCATGACTTTTTGTGTGCATCAAGTTTTACACGGGAACTGTGCTAAGAGATGTTCTACTGGAGGGAATGTGATTTACACTACTTTCTTTTTTCCTGACATTTTCCAAGAGAAGGGCCACCAGCAAAGGATTTCCACCTAGAGGTGTGTTGCTGTAGATACTGCTGATTGGTACAATAAATGACTATTTAAGAGCACCAAGGCTTGAATTTTTAGAGATGGCTGATGGAATTAGGTACTCGGTCCTGACTGTACATGCTTTTCTGGATATCCCAAACTAACAGTCCACTGCACTCCGAAATGGCTGAAAGACTGATCATTTCATGAGTTTGATGCATAATCGCTGAAGCTATGCCTCCTTATTGATTGCTTTATGATAACAAGTACAATAAACAGAATGTTATTACAATAATTCTGAAAAATGTGGACAAGTCAATTTGAAGGCAGGCTCAGAGCAGTTCTGATGGGAACTAGTTTCATTTCTAATGCATTCTGCTCTGGGATGTTGAAAATACTGTACTGACATTTTCAAGTTCATTTTCTGAAAACAGGAAAATAAATGCTAAAATAGCTTTTCCACTCTATTTATATACTGATTTTAATCTCAGTTGAGGTTTGAAGTAGTTGAGAGATTGCCTGATCTTTTTTCTTTTTCTTTTTCTTTTTTTTTCTTTTTGGTGATAGTTTGAAAAGAATGAGGAATTTCACTTTGTGTTAACTTGATTAGAGAGATTTCTTTTCTAGTTTTTTAGTGAACTGTGAAGATATAAATATTTAATTTGATTGAATATTTACTATGCCTTTGTTCCTTTTTTAGTGGAACTAAAACCACTTAGCAAAATGAAACATCATTTTAAATCTACACCCTTTATTCTGAAAATTTCAAAATGAAGTCTTTAGAGTTAAAAACCAAAACAATCCATTTTCCAGTATCAACACCAATTTAAAAATAATTTGGTTTATCACATTTACATTTTCTTGGCAAAAAGAAAAAAATAAGTGTTGTATTCTATTTTATTTTATTGACCTGGATCTGTTAGAAAAAGATACAAGCTGAGTGAAAAAACTAGAATATAAGAAAAGAGATGCCAGGGCACTGTATTGTGTTGTCCTTGTGTAAATGCAAAGATATCAATTTTCAGAGTTGGATTTTTCTTCTGTTAATGCAGAATCATTTCTCTCTAGGTTGGCTGAGATAGCAGTATGCAGATTTTAGATGTCAGCTCATGATTTTCTGCTTGGTGGAGCATACTTATTTCTGCCTTCTAAGGTTAACTTAAACTTCATTGAGAAAAAACTTTTGATTTGAACCAAAGTTAAGAAGTTTGGCTTTCTTCTACTAAAAGCTGAAATATCCAAGATCATGATCTTCTATAAATACTGAGATAACTTCTGCTCTTGAGAGCAAAAGAATTTAAAGGACATAGTTAGCTTAAAATCCCTCTTTTCTCAGGCATTTGGTTGGGAGAATGGAATATGGGGGAAGGAGGATTTGATTGTTTGTACTTTTATATCAGGAAGTCTAGCAGAAGCCACTGCAACATCTCATAAAACATTGCACAGCTGCGTGCAGACCTCAGGGTGCACAGATGCGTATGTATGTATTATATTTCCTTGGAAGGGGCACAAGCTGAACTTTTCGATTTTGACACCCGACAGCATCCAGCAAAGGTGAGGTCTGCTACTTGTGCTTTTGGCTTTAAAATTAAAACCGTGTGTGTTGTGGTGCTCACATGACATGTATAAATGTATATATGAGGACCATTAAATGCATGCGTTTACACATCATTTAAATGAAACAACACACCTAACCAGATGGATTCCTAAAATGAGTGATTGTGTACTGTTATTTCCATAACTATTGCCCTTCCTGGTATACCCTCACTTCTCTGGTATGTCCATCACTTTGATTTGGGCTTCCAGATTGGGGGCCAAGACCTTGCTTCTCAATGTTTTCTGTGAAGATCTTGACATTATTATGTGCAACTGTGAGTGGGATTTTTCTCACCTGACTTCTTTAGCCATCAAACACTTAGGCTTTGGTTTGATCTTGCCATTTTGGCATCCTCACTAGCCAGTGGAAACAAAAAAGATTTTTTGAAAAGAGCAGTTTTACCTGTCCAAAGAGATGATAAGACAGATTTGCGTAGTCCTCTATATGTGCCTGTCATTGATTGCTTGTGATAAAGGGAACCTGGAGAACTAACTTGGACAAATTGCCAACCTTTGGATGGGAACAGTTAGTGAGATGAAACCAAGCTTATAAAAAAGTATCAATCAATTGAAAAGAACACGCAAAGGTAGGATAAGGCAACATCCAGGAGCTTTTGGGAGACATTGAAAGCTTTTACTACATCTCTGTGTATAGCAATCTCTACAGCATTTTGTTTGACTTTCCATGAGAAAGTCTGTCAACAGTGATGCATCTTCTGTTTTCCAGGATGGCTGCGCAATTTAAAACAGGAAAATCAGGTCTCAAATCTTGACATGCATGTAAGAGAACTCCATTAGCCAAAATGTAACTACGTGTCTGCAACCGCTGGATAAAACTACCAAACAAATATAGAATGTTAACTGGCCTACAGTTTCTCTTTCAGTTCAGACCTTCATGCCAGTGGCATGAAGTACAAACTCTTATATTTTAGATTTTGTTGTCTTTGTTCTTGAAATTTGGCAAAGTATCCCATGCAAATACCACCCTCCACCCAGATAATTCTAGCCTATATGAAGTCGTCAAAACACATTTACTTCTTTGTTTCTGTTATATCAACTTTCATTCTTTTCCCTCCACAGACTGTAAGAGGAAAATAATAATAATGCCAACTTTTCTTGTATTTCAGTGTGCTCTACGAAGGTCAGTTGAAGCATTCAGCTGTGAAGTGGCATCCAAATACAGAACCTGAATATTGGCTTCCAATTAAAAACAGGAGTTGATATTCTTTTCAATAAGTTTTGAAATGAATCTTAAGGAGTACCAATATGCTAGTAGCAGGGCACTTAGGAGTTTTGGCACAAAGAAAAGTCTGCAAATGTTATTCATTATTGTGACTCATTTTGCTGTCATAGCACTTACTCTTCGCCACGTGAGTATGCCGGTCAGCTTGTACAGCAAAGTGTTGCAACTTCTAGGCTGTTCATCAGTTGGTTTTTTTTGGTTTTTTTATGCTGATAAAGCAAAAGCTGAATTTGTAATAGTATAGGATATGTGTTCATGTGCACATTGCAATGTGTGAAACATAGGTGTGTATCCATGTGTATTTGGTTGGCTGTGGTTTGGGCTGCATCTGTTAACAATGAAAAATATGTGTTTTCTCACAGACATAAAATTCTGGGCTGCTTAAAGGTGAATATTTTCATCGAATCTCTCCCCATCCTGCAATTTATAATCAGTGGAACTAGATTGAAGTGCTTTAAGACCATAAAGCAGATAGATAGAAAATAATCATGAGGGGAGATGTTTGTAATGTTTGCCAGATGATAATCCAGAAGGTCTGTATGCTCGGAATTTAGATTGGTGACCCCTATTACCTTCTTCAGCAACACAAGAAGGAAGATAATAAGATTATGTATTGGAGAGTAAGTAGCAGTGTAATGGGGCATACTTCTGTTAAACTGGACAAGATTTTGCAATTATGAACTAGCTTTATGCACATCCTATACGTGTGCTGGGGGATACAGCAAGGGGACTGGGTCAGGGAAGTGAAGGGAAGGTTTGGAAAGCATGTCAGAGGACAGGTACGAAGAGCTAAAGGAAGGTAGCAAAACAATACCACCTGGTCATCTGCCTTTAAAAATGAAAAAAAAATCTTAAATGAAGGACCCTTTCTGGGCTTTCAAATATACCACATATAATATAATATACTGCTTTGCACTTCCTGTTTATGTTTGGTTTATTTTATGAGCTGAGGAGAGTGAGTCAGCCAATGCAAAAATGGAAATGTTTTGCTGGAAAATGTTCTGCTTTTTTCATGCGATATGAATCCCCTCAAATTTATTCTGCCTTATGCCTAACAGGATTGCAGAGTGTTTACAGCTCTTGGAGGCAGTTCCGGGGACTCTCTGGCTATATCCACACGAGTAAGACTTCTCTGTCTCTGATGTCAGTGGCATTAAGAGCTGTTAAAGCCCTTCAGCCTTCAGCAGCTTCAGAGCCTTTAGAGGGCTGCAACCACCTTGCCTGTGGGGAATTATCTCTGGCCCATGCATGCTTCCAAACAGTGCCCAGGAACTGTTTGCAAAAGGGCCAATGTCAAACACTGCAGTTTAATTTACTGGCTTAATAGATGTACTCCGTTTTGCTTTGAGCATCGTTCATACTGGTCCTGCAAATATTCACACACTTCCAAGTTGCAAGGAAAAGTGAAGTAATGTCTATTATTTAAAGGAAGTAGTTGTTAATGTTAGTGAGATGATGATGATGGTAACACGGTTATTCTGAAAATCAAGTCCAGTTCTATCTTGACAATAAAATATTAACTTACAGGAGATGATCAGTTGTCACTCTCAGCGTTACTTCTGTGCCTTTAGGTAAAGATCAGGGGACTCAGGAGCTCTATATCCAGTGCAGAATTTTCTCTAATGGTCTGGTTATCTTGACTCTCTGACATGGTCCATTTTTGTTTATGAATTGATCAGATTTGTCTAGAAGTCACTATGCAAAACTAATGAAGTTACAATGATGAATTTTTAGAATCTGAATTTTAGGGATAAACATAAAATAGGCAAAACTGCCTGCTTTCATTAAATAATGGTTGCTAATTGTACAGTCATCTATGGTTTTGTTGTCCTAGATATATGCGGTGAACACTTAAAACAGTTTCTGTTGGAATTGATGGACCTTTTTCCACTGATTTGGTTTCATTTTATGTCAGTTTCTATTATCAGTCTTCCCAGTACATACTAAAAGCTAAATTATCATAGAGATAGTGACAGAGGGTCTGAAGTATAAAAAAGCTAAATCATCATGTAGACTGTATTTTTCACAAACGTACAAATAAGCTTCTGATTGACTGTCTGAGTTCGACCCACGCTCCGAACTGACATGCACAAAGCTTGAAGGTTTTACATCCAAAGTGTCTGTTCTCATAATACTTTCTGGAGCTCTTCCAGAAGTGTCCAGAACTTCCTCTTTGTCCCAGGACATATTGCCTTCCTCTTCTGGCAACAGCCCATGAAAATGTGCAGGTAGAAACAAAACAGAAAGTTTCTAGCCCGCGGCGTGTTATGTTAAGGGAATCTGTTGTATTGACACATGAGTAACTAGAGATGAATGATCTAGTTCAGTCTAAATAACATCCAGCCCCAACCCTCAACCTTTGCCCACTCAAAGAGTGACCCTAACCCAAATCTTTTTCCAATTTGGATTGGTTGAGAAAGATCAGCTGTCGAATCTGTCAGCTGGTAGCCAGACACCAGAGCAGACATATCTAATTAGGATATATTCCCTCATCTGGAGATTAAACATGGTTTTTTGGTTTTTTTGGTTTTTTTTTTTTATGCTCCTTGTATGTTCCCATGGTTACAATTTGCATTGAAACCTCCTGGTCTGGAAGCAGCATCTTGAGAATGAAAGCAAGTGAAAAAGTAGTGTTTTCCCAGAAAAATCTCTGGGAGTTGAACTTGTCTTAACTGGATATTTTCTCTCTCAGACAAGTTCAACCTGCAAAGTTACTGACCTCCCATTCTCACAGAATACCTGATTCTCAGTTTCAGAACAACTTCTCAGCTCTTTTAGTCAAACTTAGCTCACATATCATCAAAATCTGTCCAACAACCATATGATTTCGTCACTCCTGTCTTGAGAGAAAATACTGCAATTCAAAAGCTCTAAAAAAATGCGTAACTTGGGACTTCAGTAATGTGCCATGTATTCTGGTGGCTAGAACTCAAGAGGTGTCCCTGGAATAAGGAAAATCCATAAGACTGAGAAAATATAACTAAGCAGCTGAACTTTGGGCCTCCATAACCAGTTTGTTAACTGGGAGATGCAAGGTACGAAGCTTCACTATCTTCCTAAAAATAAACATTGGTGCTGATGTATGTGTTCTGTGCTTGCTATAATTGCAGCTTGTGAGTGACTTTGCTGTACCATTTATTATTTTTTGCCCAGATTTCAATCTGCTTCCACAATGGTCAGACAGTATGCTAATGTATTTGAGTCAGAGTATATTTACCCCGTACTTTAATGCCGGTGGTATTCAGATCTAGGGAAAAGTTAATATAATAGAGGTCAGGTTCTCAGCAGGTTTCAAAACCAAGATTAAACATGCTTATGGTTAAAAAAAAAAACATAGGGCAACTTTTTGATAATGAGGCTATAAATTCACATGTTCTAAATGTGTTAGTGAATGGTGGAAGAAAGATTGGAAGAATACAGCATTTCAGAGAAACTAAGCATTATGTGGTAAATTTCCTTTTGATACAGATTGTGTTCCTGAAAAACAGTATAAATTATGTATTCTGTATGTATTATGTAGAAATTGTTTAGCCATTCTGCATTCATCAAGGTACCTCTGTACTCTCTGAGTAGGATGGGACTTTTAGTCATATGCACAATTATTTTTTTAATGCCATACTGTGGACTGATTATGTGTAAGTTACAGTTTTATATAACTGGACCAGGAAATATATTTCAATAATCCATGTGTCAAAGCTGTAAGACAACTGGAATGGCTTTCTAGAAACTGCTTTCTGATAGCCCATGCTAATTTCTTTATTTTTTTCTGCAAACCCAGCTCAAACTTCCCCTTGCTGAGTCAGTCATTGTTATAACAAAAACTGGCTGCTGTTGAATCTCAGTCCTTAAATATTCCACAACATAGTAGCCAGAATTTATTGGGCATAGTGGAACTCAGAAACATCTGTACCAGAAGGTACAGCAGCCACAAAAAATGAATGGGTGCAATTTTCACTGAGTGTCATTTAAAAATTCTTATACATTTTAGACAATTAAATATACATAGGAGCATCTTTTAAACCGTTCCCTCAAGTTTGGAATTAAAAGCTGGGACTGATTTTACCTGCTTCAGCCACATACTTAGCCAGGTAGATACCAAAGCATGCATGCTTCTGATGCAAAGAACGTCGATATAAAACTCAACAGCCAATGCGACTACGAAGCCCGTATTCTTTATTCATGGATCCAGATGCATGGGGGATATCTCCTGCCTATCTGTGCATGCTTACGAAGAGCTCTATTGCTTTATTTATGCTATTAACTACTACATATGTATTATCTTTCTAGGAATTAATATGAATATTATAATAATTCTGAGAACTAATAAGAATATTATAATCACTTCCCCAAATTCATTTACATAGCCTGTCCCCTCCTTGGGCATGCACAGCGTCATCTGTCATCTGGTGGTTGTGAGCTGGGGTCTTTTGGAGGAAGGCTCAAAGTCTTCTTCTCAGTTGTACTTTTCACCCCTTGTCCTGACACATGCCCACTTGCGCTTTCCTGATGTAGCACATTCTTTGTTCCATGTTTTGTCTTCTTTATCTTTCTTAGGACTCTTCTTCCCTGATTGATTAGTGACTGCCTGTTTTGCTCAGTCCATCCTACTTTCCAAGGACAAGGCCTTAATTCATGACTAACTAGCTCCTGCCTTCACATTGTTTATAATTAACTGGTTCCTGCTATCACTTCTGTGGATACCTTACTTGCTGCCATCCAGCTGTAAGTTCAGATGGGTGAGGTCTCACATGATGTGGGAGCAAGTATGTCAAGAACTCTATAGCTATTTCAAAAAGCACCAGAAACTTATGTTCGGGCAGCCGAGTCTGCCTATAGCCCATAGACCATAGTTGTCTGAATAATTTTCTGTGTTCCTTTGAATGTGCTAACTGCATTTTCATTGACCACTTAGGGAGCTTATGCATCTGGTCCATATAATACACGACTATGTGAAGAACATTGAATTTTAATTTAATTTAATTAAAGAGATTTAGACCCTTGCTGAATTCTGCCCTTACTCTGTTTAGTCATTAGTCTCAAGGGAAGAGGCAGACACTTCCAGCCATCTCTTCACCCCAGACTAAGACCAAGGGATGACTTATGTCCCTTCTTGAAGTGCCAGTCTCCAGTGTCATGAGGAGACACGAAGCTTCACCCATACATTTTTATCCTGGAGCTTTGGTGAAAACAAAATTTTCTGGAACACAGGATTCTGTTGTCCAATTGCCTGTCCACAGGCAGGTGAGCTTTTTCTTGATGTCAGTGGAGGAGCTTAGGACTCAGACCAAGAACTTCTGCAAGCCAAAAAACCCTGTTTTAGGTAAACAGTATTTGGAAAATAGTACACATCTGATCTGAAGTGGGGTAGGAGATGTAACACTGATTGTGTATTTTCACTTGCTGTATGTATTTAGTTAGACATAATATGAAAGCATTGCTACCTGCCTTCATGGTTATTCCACTCTTTCTGTGAGTGCTAGGTGTGCATGCCATCAGACTGAATGGAGAACTTTGTATATCTCATCTCTAACCCACCTGGTCAGTGGAGCTTCCGTGATGTTACCTGTACTGGACATTTTGCCCTGGAAAGAGAAATGTTGCATATGTAACAACAGGAATAAATATGGGAGTGTTTTCTCTGTATAGCATGCTTTGTCTATTTCTTTGATTGTTTTTAACAATAATAAAAGTTGCATATTTTCCAAGCATTTTGACTGTTCTTCATCTGAGAATCTCAAAGCAATTTAGAAACATTAAAATTGACCCCCATTCCACATGTATATATTATGTAAGTTTTATTACAGACAGTTTGCAATACAATCATTTAGCACATGCAATCAGTTATGAGGTGGAAAGCTGAAGCAGAGATCAGTTATCCTGTCCCCTAATCTTGTCACTGGAAATCTCTAATTAATATCCAAGCAATTCTTGTGGATAGGGTTAAAGGTACCAGGACCTTCACTGAAAAGCTCAGTGGCTACTATACTGTGAAAACATTTATGGAGATCACTAACAGCATTTTTGATTCTGTAAAAATGTATAGGAGCATTGGAGCTGAACTTCTGGATTATTCATGTTGCCACACTGGTGAAACAACTCTTGTTATAAGTCTGATACATCCAACGGCCTTTTTACTGTGAAGCTTTCTTTTAGCATGTCTTAAAAACCTCGCAATCTCCACTAAGCAAAGCAGTGATTTCATACATGGTCATGCAGTACATGTTTAACCAGCTTAAAGCCACCCTGTGATCCCCTCAAATTCCTCTACTCAACAGCAAAAAGGCACAAAGAGTGAACAGTTGTGTTGTTGCAACAATCCCTACAGCCAGTAAAAGGGGGGTTGGATCTGTCTTATTCACATTTTAATACTGATATGCAGGAAAATTTGCAGAATAACAAAATAAAGGGAATTATCTTACTATTAAGATCCTACAGTCCAAGGACCAAATTATATAATCCTTATTCCAGCAAAGAATCAATTGTCCTGACAGTAACTGTTGAATTACTGTTCTTGGACGGAGAAATATCAAACTGTGGATGGGCGGGATGATATCCCCTTTTAGCTCTCTACAATAGAGTTACTGAGTCGGGTTGGTGGCTGAAGCAAAATAAGAGTGGGACCGTTACGTTTAAATGATGTGAAGCACAGGTCATTTCAAAGTTAAACAGATTTTTAAGACCAGAGGTAGCACTGTAATCATCTAACTCTTATTTCCTGCATAACACAAGCCAGAGTGTTCTGCAGATTAATTCATGCTGTGGAAAGAACTATTCTCCCTTTATCAATGTCAAGAATACTGAGCTCGAAAGTTTATGGTTGACCGAGTTTTGGAGGTGATGGGTTTGAGCTTATTTGTTCAATTATTTCCTGGAGAAGCTGCACAAGCAAAGGTACAGAAATCAATTTTATCTTTTCAAATTTTCTTCCTCAATTCTCTTATTATAGTAGTGTTTATGATCTGGACTATATTTATTGCATTCTTTGCTAGCATAGGACTTGCATTCCTCACTTGATGTTTGCCATGTGTTGGGCATTACTTGAAACACATAGTTCTGGTTTCTTTTCTCCACTGGACAATTAGCTGATATAATGTAGACAGTTCTTGAAAATTCATTTCAAGCCATCACTTACCAAGGTAACATG
Organism: Buceros rhinoceros silvestris; assembly: GCF_000710305.1. Lineage (NCBI taxonomy): Eukaryota > Metazoa > Chordata > Aves > Bucerotiformes > Bucerotidae > Buceros > Buceros rhinoceros. Next base: position 17,867 of record NW_010423247.1, read on the forward strand.
TTGTTAGAGTACTGGTATCAAGAAGAAGGTATCAGTGAAGAAAAGAAAGAGGCAATAAATAAGCTGACACTGAAATACAGCAAGATTAGTAAAATTATGTAAACTGTAACCTGCGTTCCTTCTTTTTCTCTCATTCGCTTTCCATTCACGTGTGCGCATATACATATATATACATATATATACTTCAGTGTGCGTATGTGCATATAAATGGATTCTTGCATCTGACATAAAACATAAAGGATTGGGTTTATTTTTCCCTAGCTGGGAGATGAGCAGAGGCAAGTTTCACTGATCTGACTTTGTGTGTCCAGATTTTTCCTGTTCCTATTATTACTCAGCACCTGTACTTCCACTGCGCCTTGTCTCCTGTAGGAAAGTAGGTCTGTTCAATATCAGAGCAGGTAAAGTGAAGGCTGTGACTGAAGCCACTGCTTTCTATTCATACAAGCAATAGGTACAAAATGGACGTTAAACAGGCACGCTGCTGTGTACCTGATCAGTGTCTGTTTCGTGTCCATAGGTTTCATATATTTATCTTATACTGGATACAGGAACTGTTTCTCTCTCTTTCTCTCTCCCATCTTGCCCCAATACACACTTCTTTACTCTTTTCCTACTCTTTTCCCTACTCTTTTCCCAGATGATGAATTAGGATAAGAAGTAGCAAGTTTGGGAAGATTAGAGAAATGAATGCCTCTGGGACACAAACACAAAAAATCCAGTCAGCTACAGGGATGATAGACCTAGTGAGGAAGAGTTTAGGAGAAGATTTCAAAGCCAGTATTAAAATAGGTTGGATTCAGTCTATGTGATGCTCTTGGTAATTCTGCATATAAACTCCTTTCTCCCAGTTTTTAATGCAGCAGGCTCAAGGTAATTCACTTGTTTCATTTCTCTGGGCTCAATCCACTCCTGCAAGCATCAAAAGCACTTACCTCTCCTCATTAACTTAACTGGATGTCCTGGCTAGACAACCCTGTGCCAGTTCAAGATATTAGCCTGCCCCTAAGAGTGAGTTGAGATCTAATAAACCAGGAGGAGTACATCCATGCACATATTTTTCCTTGCATCTGGTGACTGGTGAGACCACGTGGCATGCTCTACGTCTTTTCAACAGCTATTACTCTTCCAGAAGTCTCTCAACATAACACTGAGAAAGGACCTTAAACAACACATGAAAGATGTGGATAGGCAACCCCTGATAGCTCCAAGAGAGGAAATCATGGCTGATACTGGTGGGGAGTCTAGAATAGCAATTATGTCCTGTCTTCTGTGATCTTTCTAGGCCACCTCCATCCACCAGATCCTCAACTCTTTTACTTGTTTTCCTTTAGATTCCTGACTTTAACACCGACTGCATGTACAAGAAATTAATCCATTAGCTATGGCTAACAAAAGATGGTATGGCATTCAGTGACTTCAGAGGTGTTAGATATACTCTAATTACGGTGTATATACATGTATTGCCTTTCCTACTCTGTGCTTTGTTTACATCTTTTATATACACATCTATTCCTCTGAGCTAGTCCCATCCAGAGGACATGACAGAAACTTTTAGCAGAGCACCTAAGCATTTTAACAAAGGGATAGGGTTGCTTATCTGAATACACATATCCAAAACTTATTTTACAGACTGGACTCAGTTCCCCCAATTTTGGTAAGATTTGCACTCAAATTTAAGGTTCCTAATGGAGCAGTTTTCTTAAAATAAGTAGCTAATTTCCCTATGTAGTTAAGGAAGAGAGGAAGGCGCGTTTGAAGACCCATGCATGGTGATTTTATTTACCTAATTAATTCAATTGATATACGTTGATGAGCATAGCAGAGAAAGAACAGGCTACAACTGGGCAAGATTCTTTGTTAATATTTTTCATCTTGTAACTTGCAACTTCTCTGCTGTGATCACAAGAATGTCCCCTGCATGCTCTGTGTCCTGTTGAGATCTTCCCAAGACTAACAACAGTTCTAAACATGCCTTTGTCTTTTAATTATATTCTCATCTTTGTATTGGACACTAGACTGAACCAATCAAAATGTTCTAGGTTTGTTTCCAAACCTAAATTTCAGTTGTATACTGATCTGTACTGGATTTAATCAGTGACCTCGGAACTTTACCAACAGCTACTCTAGATCGATCTGGTTTTAAACAGGTTTTATTAATGCTAATTTGGGATACTATTTAAGTATCCAGATAGGATATTAATTAAAAAGGCATTTTGTTGGCTAATCTTATGGTAATTTCTATGATTTCTGACTCAGATTCCGTTCCTCAGATTGTCACTTAAAATATTTCAAGATGCGTGTTCTGCAGTATGTCAAATTCATGTAATGACAATGAACTTCTTCCAACTCATACAAGAAGTTGGGGGGAAAAAATCTAACAGCATTCCATTACTTCAGAAAGTTCCAAATTTCAATTAAACTGAATATAGGCATAACTCTCTCAAAAGATCAGTTCAGCTTCAAGAAAGATTACTGCCATAAAATTAATTAGATTCTAGAGGAAGAATATTTTTTCTTTTTAATAAATGCACATATATATATTTGTGTATGTATGTTAAAAAGGGAGTACAACTTTCATCAGGGTTTTTGTCATAAATTAAGCCCACACTTTAGAGGAGAGGAAAATATTTTCTGTTGGCATAATCAGATTACTTGGATAACAGTTTGCAACATGCTTACAGACAATGTGGAGAGCAAATACACTGATTTTCAAATTCCAGTTTGTCATAAAGCAAAACTCAAAATCTATATTTGAAAGGAAAGCATAATGAAGAAAAAAAAAAAGACGAGATTCTTTCATGCATTGCTTGTATGTAATCCCACTGACATCCATAATTGTATGCATGAATAACTGGGGAAGAGTTTGGCCCAGAATGTGGAAACTGTTTGATAGAAAATGCTGAATTAATTTAAGTTGCCTGGGGTATGAGCACTATCTTGTGGAATGAAAAGTGGCTAAAGGACTATAAACAAAAGCAGAAGACAAAACATTAAAATATAGATTTGTGGGAAGCTCCTTTCCTAGTGAGGTACTTCAGGGGTCTATATTCAGTATTGTTTTGCTTAACATATTCACTAATGATCTAGAAGTAAGCCACCCATTAATGAAAGCCCTCTGTGATGAAAAAGAGGGTGGAGTTATAAAAGGGGGTGACAGACAGATAGTACAAAGGAACCTGGATACTGGTGCAAGTTTCCCATTGACTTCAATAAGCCCTGGAGCAGATCGGCAGAGATATTAGAATGATGGGCAGTAAGAATGACAAAAATCTTGAAAAATCTACAAAGGCATCAGGTGAAAAATTATCCTAGATCTAATAATCAAAGGGAGAGACAAACATGGATAGCAGTATTATAAGTGAGTTTGCAATACTTTAGAGCAAGGAAAAGAATATGAATACAATTTGAGGTTTACGGGCTACAAAAAGGAGGTAGCGTTTTCTCGTTCCAAGGCTAGGCTTTGAGGAATAGTAGTAGGAAGAGTAACAAGGGACGCAAGGGCTAGTTTACAAAAGAACAGTGTGCATATTCAAATAGCAATGATACCCCTATATTTACTAGATATTGCGGAATAGATATCTAATATATATAGCCCGTAGCCCAGTCAAGCAAGAACAAACAGGTCCCCAGAACCTTGAAAACTATTCTTATGTTGAAGATAGCTGTTGTCTGAGGTGGCACTGACCTCCTCAAATTCTTTTCAACCCAAAACATTCAATGATTCTAAATATTGTACTCTATCTAGCAGTGCTAACAGGCAGACAATTTATTTTGAATAGTTATGCCGCATCAATTTCTGTCTTTTTAAAATATTCTTGTGGCCATCCTCATGTAAATTTTGTAGAGGTTAATGATATTAATGATATTAGGTCAAAATTATCAATGGGTGAGCATTACTTACATATATTTATGAGTATCATAATAATTTTTTAACATAGGAGATGGAGTCAGACCTGCTGTGCCAGATTTTCGAAGCGTATAAATAATAGTAGAAGTATCTTTAAGGATATTCAGCTTGCTAAAGAATTTTTATGAAACTCATTAGATGCCTTTGATAGTGGAATCTTAATTGATGTCTCGAGCTCTCACGTGGAATTCATCATAGGAGAAACAAGGAAATGAATACAATGGAAAAAAGTCTACAGCTTTGCAGGGTCATTAAAGTAGCAAAGATCACTAAACAAGCTTCTAACAGGCAGCTGCAACCTTCCACTGCTATAGAGCAGCTTAGACCTGCTGATTAGAAACTTGAGAATCTAACAGATCTTTAGGGTTACCTAGTAGGTTGGTACCTTTATTTATGCTAGGATTCAGAAAATCACTTAAGCACATGCTTAAGTTTAATTTTAAGCAAATGCTTGAGTGCTTTACTGGATGGGATGCAAAATTCAGGATTTCCTATTACCCAGACTCAACACTGCACGTACCAATGTAAGCATTCTTTTCAAATAAGAAACGCTTGCTATTTCTGTTCACTTTGGAGCATTATTCTACATTTGCCAGAAACAAAATAAGTCTGGGGGAATAATATGTTTTGGAAACTTCCTATTCCCTCCAACATCAAGTGGAATTTGTTTTTAAAAAATACAAATGTTTTTAAAGGTACAAAGATGTGGGAGATTGGTAAGCATGGCTATGGTTTGATTCCTTTTGTTAATATACCCTTGTAAATCAGAAACAGCCTCAATGGAATTTAACTGTTGGGAAACCAAAAGATCAGAATAATGGCACTAGTTTGTTTAAATGAATTTCTGTGATGCTGGCTTGAGTTTGCTAAAACAAAGACACTTTATGTAACTCTGTCTCTGTGAAATCCTTTCAAAACTTGTTTAAATTTGACAGTCACACCCTTTTAAAATCTTCCTTTGCACCGCGGTGTTGTCAAGTCACTAGTCTCATGGAAAACCAACAGCAAGTCACCAGGGCACGCGTCTCAGCTCTTCGCAAGCCAGCGCATGTTGACAGATAGATACTGCTGTTCGGGGGCAGTGTGCTGCGCCTGAACAAGTGAGCTCCTCTTCCACCCACTGAATCAAAGGTCCATCAGGAGACTTTGTTTCCCTCAGACTGGTGTTTCTTTGGGAATCTCCGCACCGGACCCCACTATCTCCTGAGGCTAAGTATCCAGAGCCAAAAATATTAGCCCTATAGAGTGCAAAGGACCAACAACAAACATAAATAGACATCACTAGTAAAATAAGATGAAGTTACTCACTGATGTGGGAAAGCAGTTATTCGGTGATGCTTTTTATCAGACTTTGAAAAGCTTCTTAGCTCAGCTTGTTGCTATTGCTGCCATGTGGGTGCAACTAATGGTTGAAACAGTATTTTTCACTGATGCTGCACAGAATCCCAGGGATGCATGGTGTGTCTTTCCAGCACGGACTCACGAAACAATGAATTTCAGAATACAAATTCTATTTTTTTAACAGGACTTTTAAATTTCCATTTTCAGCAGGTGTATTACTTAACCAGTCACCTGAACAAGAAATGATACCGTGGTGGCATAGGCAAAAGCTGAGGAGTATCAGCGACGTAGGTTAACTGTAGTTGACCTCCTTTTTGTACCAGATGAGCCAAAAATCACCACCAAAAAAAGGCATTTATATATTGGAATATTATGCATAGCAATTAATATGAATCTGTCTTTTGCATGTGAAGCAAAGTAAGTGTTGGAGATGGCGTTAGGTTGGAATCATCACTTGTTTTTATTCCTTAAATACTTCTATTCAGAGATTCATCCCCAATATTTTAAAATTAAATTTCCATGAATGTTCATTGTCCTCAATCACTGACGCTACCAAAATCTAATGATTTGAAGATACACCTGAAAAGTATGATATAAGAACAAAATAAGAATGATTTTTGTAGTCAATTTTAGGGAAAAAACCTAATGAAGGCAGCAAACACTACTGCCAGTGTTACATTAATGAGGGCATCACAGATGCCTAGATTACCTAGGCAGACAAGAATAGATGTATTCCATACCTCAGAGGTAAGAATTGGCTCTGTCATACAGTAAGTGATCCTTCACTCTATTTGAATGATCAGACATCACTATCAGTCAGAAACATAAAAGTGTGATCTTTCACTCTACACACAAACATAGAATTTTTTTCTTCCCAAATCAAATCACTTTGTGATATTTATCTTCTTACAACTGACGAAAATGCTGGTGTGCAAGAAGTAAAAAGAGTATTTTTCTTTCTGAAATAAGAATTCCAACACCTGGTGAAAATTGGACAGCATTTCATGGAAATGAGGTCCAACTCTTGTTAAACATCCAACATTGTTTTTTGTACCGGCATGGTTGTTTATCCTGACAGATTTGGTATTCTGTGAGATTACATTCACATTTTCTAAACGCAACCCCGAGTGTTCATCTGGTTTCAGTATTAGTCATTCTTTGTATCAAAGCCATTACATGGTTTTCCTGTTCACTGTGCACCTCAAAGCATGATGCTCTAGGTTGATAGATTAATAGCAAACCATCCTTCTAAGAATGAATGCTTTATTCTGACAGATCAATAGAGTTCAGTCTGTAAAGTCAAACAGATATTATACATATACAAAGTAGTTAATGATTTATTACATTATATATAATTGCTTCAAATAAAACAGTCTAAATTCCTATATGGGCAAATGTCAGAATATTGAGCTTAATTTCACTGCATTTCTAGTACACATGTAATTATCGTCACTGCTCTATCTGCATTTCACTCACAGATGATTGTCAGTGTAATCTCAGACCAAATTTTATTCTCAACTTGTACAGATTCTTCACCTAACTGACTATTTTTCTCAAAGACAGTGTAGAGTCTCCGACATACATTATGATCTCCATCCCACAGTCCTCTGGGAAAGGTTATATACCAGTTAAATTCTTGAAAGACCCAGTGGCTGATTACATTTTTCTGCTAAGAGATTTTGTTAAGAATAGTGCCAGAATTGCAGGGCTTTGAGATCTCAAAAATGCTTCCGATCTTCATTATTTGTTACATATTTTGTATTATGACAATTATTTGTTAGATATTTTGTATTATGACAATTCACTTTAGAAAATATTCATAAATACTTTGTACACTTGTGAAATTAGGCCACTTATAATAAATAGTATGGGTGGAGTTATTTTGTAGATGATTTAATGCAATCTCTTTTGCAGCCAAGCAAACTGGAAAGAGGTTTTTTACGCGCAGTTCTGCTAATATAGAATGCGGCTTACTACATGATTAATAACTTAGTGCTTCTCATCAGGTTACATAAAATGCAGTAAAAATAAATAAAACCATAAAACAATTAAGGGGATTCGTACTCACTGATTCGTTCCTGTTTATGGATATACAGTGTTAGTATAAACAGACAGGGGGTCCTCACTTTATCCTTTTATCATTTCCAAATGTTGTTGTAAGATGGTAACCCCACTGAAAACAAACAAAACAGCATGTCATGTAAATGTAACTTCAATCTAATATTGTGTTAGGTCAGCTTGGCTTTGAGAAATATGTGGCTTTTTCAACTGTTACTTTTGCTGGGAAGTTCTGTTTGTAAATGTCAGTGATATCACTTAAAAGCAAATGAAGAAAACCTTATGTGGAAAAGTTGCAGAAATGGTATTCACTAAAGGCAGTCTTCAGTTAAAATCTTGATAAGACTTTACATTTTATGCATTTATCAGGATTTTTTTTTAATGAAGAAAACTTGAGTTCACAAAAAGATTTTTTTTTGTCTATTCTCATGTAAACTCCTCAAACCACACCCTTTATATTAAGAAAAATGTGTTCCCAGTAACGTTTTCATCTCAGTGAATGTTTCACTATCTTTAAGAGGTAAGGTTGCACCCCAGTAGTGCTATGCTTCTTCTTCACTTCCTAGTTTACACAAAACAAGAACTATTTCTGTCAAGATGGCTGAGAGTGCAGCTGCCAAGAGTGAAGGAAGCATGGCTGCATGGGCAAACACAGCAGGGACCAGGAGCCAGCCTGCAAAGATATTCCTTGTTAGAGAAGGGAGTGCCATCTAATCTGAGTAGACAGAAGTCTTGCTACCCCACAGAGCTGCATTATCATAAAAGGAAGTCTATGAGAAACTTTGTAAAACTGTTAATATTCTTCTGAAAACACAATATATGGGAGTTTTCTACCAGAGAGTTGAAGTGATGGCAAGGAAGAATATGTCCACATATCATAAACTTGGAATAAAGGCTGCCAAAGAAACACTTTGCCTTGTACTGTTTATTTAAGCTATGGAACTCATCACTTCATACAAATATCATAGATAAATAAAAATTATAGAGGGTTTTAAAAACTTCTTAAAAACCATGCAAGAATTAGCTTTGAAAACATAGCTAGAGACCTTCCTGTCTGGAAATCTCTAAGCTGTTGATTGCTGGGAAATGCAATTAAGATGTAAGAAAAAGAATACTGCTGCAGGTTGATCCCCTTATACTCCTTCCTTCCTTCCTTATACTCTTTACATCCAGGGGTCTTCATCCAGGGGTGCAGGCAGAATGCTGCTTTGTGTCTCCCTTGACCTGTCCAGAATGAACACCCACATGTTTTGGTAGGTGCAGGACTGGGCCCAAACATTTGACACAAGAGAAAAGGCTGCATAGCCTCATATGTATACTTACAGAAACATGAAGTTCTGGAAGGGATTTAATCCACAGAAGTTTTTAATTATTTTTTGATGTTTTCTCTGTGTTGCAAACTATTGATTTGATAATGGTCAAGTGATCTGCTGAAATAATTTCTAAATCTCAGGGCTTGAAGAACAACATTTTTCCTTGCTATTAAAACAACCACTTCACTGTGTTTGCAAAACTCTTGTGTTTATCATTTGATCTTCATTTTCTTTCGTCAAACCTGTTCTCTAAGCTGTACAATTCCAAAATGGATAGCTTTTACTGCTGATAACCTTTGATCACAAAGGATGTGTATTGCTCTCTGTATTCACATCCTAAGACAATTAGTAAAATTGTGATGGCCATACTCACAAGACAACTTTCTTCATGATCATGGCTTGGCTTCACAAACGAAGATCTGGGAAGGGTTTTCCCCACGCTCACTGCAAGCGATGAGTGCACTCTTCGGGCCTGCGCGGTGGATTTTTTAGGTGAGGCACCAGCGTGCGCGGAACTGGCTCCACCCGTTACACCTGAGGTTCATCTGCCAGCGCCTAGCGAGCTTGGACGGTGACAGCGAAGTCCTCGGGTCGTAGGTTTGGTCAGAGTATCCTTCTCTTAGATGATGGATGCCTTACAAGGCTAAACGAGCTCCATCTGCCCAGGTTTGGAGTCAGAGTTGTCCTTCTCCTAGGATGGTTGCCCGAAGGCTAGTGAGCCCATCCTGCCCGTGGACACACTTTGTCTGACCCGTCAGTTGAGACCTGTCAGGCTTGGGAGACCCCACCGGAGGCACATGCCACCATCAGCACAGCTCTCAACCTCACAAGGGCACGCAGGCTCCTTCCCCACGGCAAGGGGGTGCCCCCCGTGAAAGAGCCGCTGCTCTACCTCCAGACATCACAGACCTGGGCACGGGGCAGCCGGGGCCTGCCAAGAATGGGAGTCCTGGAGGGGGACAAGAGAACTTTACTGCATGAGGAAACACACTGTTCACCATCAGTGTCTAACACTGTGGCATTACTTTTTGAAGATGTTCTCAAAATTGTTTTGTGATTGTTAGGGAAAAGAAGGGGGGTGAGGGTGGGAAGGAAATGTGCTTATAGTGTGAATACATTATGCTTTTTCAATCAGCATAGCCCCCTGAGAATTTTTACTGCGAAATGTGTGTGTGTGGCTCCATGTGTGTTTGCATGGACTGAAGGTGTTTTTCATTTCAACAGTGTAATAAGGCTTGAACTGATGCAAGAAAAGGACGTTTCGTTCTACAACTTTATACTACAGGAAGAGCTCAAGAACAACAAAAATAAATTCAAATACTCTCTGTTCTGTTCAATAATGGTCTTTTGCAGGACAGTCAAGTTTCCCACAGAGTAAACACAATCCATATTATGTAAATATGATCCTGTGTACGTTCATTTAATTTAACGTTACCATCAGAAAAGCACATTTCACACGTGGGAATGCAAACCCCAGCAAGGGAGCAAATTAACTGCCCACAAATTGTTTGCTAACTATGAAGTTTTCCAAAAGAATTCTCTAAGGTATATCTTTTCCAAGGGCACAGTATTAGAACTTTAATACCACATGTTTCCATTTGAACAGATGGCAGTGAAAGGGTTGGCTGCAATGTGTTATTAGTTAACAGAAAAAGACTTACTGATAGAGATCAAGGGTACTGTTTAAATTTACTTAGAAGAATGGTGGTTTGTAATCCCTTCATACTTGCAAATATAATTACTTTATAATTACTTGTAAATGGATAGAACCTCCAAAGTCCAATGTCTTTTCTTCTCTAGAAACTGTATCTTATCTGCTACTGTAATTGTCTCTAATGTGTTGAGATTCCTCAATTCAGGTTCATCTATTGTTGAACTGAAACAAGTTGTAACATCATTTCTGTAATTTCATTTCTAAAAATTCAGAGGAAGCCACACATTTATGAGTGCTATGATTTTAAGAAACCAGAAATCCTTGGTTATTAACGGCACAGTTTGCATTAAGAGTCTAAAAGCTAAAGGAAAACACATGCTTATGTTATTCTTGTTACTTATTTGTGCTTTAATACAAACTGCTGGGTGCTGGAATTCCTACACCCAGAACAATGACCCCTGACTGAGAGTTTGAGACTCAGCTGGCACAACAAGAAACAAAACCTCGCCCTACTTTCTGCTTCACCAGAAAGTGTTCAGCGCCTTGCAGGTTCAGCCCTTGGTCCTCCCTGTCAGATCCATAATGCTTCCCAGTAACAGGAAGGATTATGTTAAGTGACTTCAGAGTGTCTGAAAGCCCTGTCTAAAGTTAGTGGGACCACTCATATGGACATAGTTAGCCATACCTATCAGTGTCTGAAGGACAAGGATGAGGGGTGCTGGGCTAAGCTTGCCGTTTCACATTAAAATAGAAAGATGTATTGAGTCAAATTTTATTGTGTTTATTTGATGTGAATGGATGAAGATTAAAGTAATCTGCAGTTAAATAAAAATAGAGAATGGTATAGTATACATGCCAGGGAGAATGGTTTACAACAAACATGCCAGTAGAAATGTTGCTCTTTTTCAGTTATGCACAATGGTCTGAATAACCACCGAACTCACATAGTGTAGGTAAATGAGTCAGCTTTCATTCCACAGGAAGTTTCCCTTTCTCCATGTGCAAATTTCCTCTTTTTAGAAAAAAATTAAGATTAGAGAAGTAAATTTATTTCTTAATTTAATTAAAGACGAAAGTTCTTGCAATCACCTTAATGTGTTCAAACTGAGGCTGAGCGCTTTTAAAAATATCGTTCAAAAATAACATACTCCTTTTTTTCACAGGCAAGGTTTTAGTACTATATTAAAGTAAAAATCCTATTGACATTCGGTATCAAATATGTAAACATAGCTATCTCTGGATGATGTATTATTTTTGTTAAATAAACATACAAAGTTTTTTATTTGACCTTTAGGACATTTCACTTAGTTATATTGTGATGTAAAATAAAATACTTTTTCAGTCTTACTGAACTCTGTTACTGGTTCTGCTGCTTTTTTTTTTTCCTGAAGATGATTTTATTTTGACAAAATACCCAGAAAGTCATGATACTATGTCTCCAATTCTATGAGAAGTGCTCATGGTCTTGTATGTGATTCAACTGTATACGAGTGCCAAATACTAATAAAAATTCTCAGCTGGCATTTAACTTCATCTTAAAATACTTTTACAGCCTGTTTTTGGCCATCTCTAGTAGGAGATGCTGGGAACATGATGTCATAGTCTTCTGAAAAAAAAGCAAGAATCATATATAAAGAGTACACATAAGGTAAGTTCAGTGTAAGACTCGTAATCCCTTTACTCAATTACTTTAGAAATCTTTTCTAAAGATTTCATGAGTTGTGGGAATCCACACATCAGGAAGAACATTTAGAACATTAGGGAGTGTCCAGCACAGAGATCAGAGGTCTAGAAAATAAAACCTCTGAGGAGAGATTGAGAGAAGAGGGTTTGTTTAGTCTGGAGAAGACTAAGGGGAGACATGATAACTGTGTTCAAATGTTTACAATAGTGCCGCAAAAAAAGGCAATAATTTGGTCGTCTTGTCCAATTAGGACAGGTTAAGAAATAGTGATCTCGAAATGAAGAAAGGTAGAAATAAGTGAGAAAAACCCCTTATTTATTGACAATGAAATCTTCGGGTGACACAAGTATTAGCTGAAAAGTAAATAATAGTGAAAGACATTTTACCTTCCAATTAGGAGTCTTACCTTCGATCATTTTCCTATTGATGTAAGTTGAGTTATTGAAACAACAGAATGAAAACCCTAGCTGTAAAAAAATGGAGTCTGTTTCAGAAGGTACTTAGCGAAGCAGAACATTTTGGTGATTACAGTCAAGCCCTTGTTCAGCTATCGCTGAGAAACAAGTCCTGTTTTCAGACATGTGACACATGTAATAAAGATGTAGTATATTATGCCAATTCTGCAGGTAGCATTTTCGAGTCTCTTAGTATTTCTTGGGCCTGGGTCAGTTGCCTAAAAAGCAGCACCTGACGTCTTTTGAGTCACTAGTGCCTAGTGTATCAGAGCTGTCTATACAGGAGTAGCAGGTATAGCCCCAGATTTAAAGTAGACTTACTTCTTCCTGGAATTGCAGCTGTAGGCCAGGTATGATAGGTAAAGCTTCGATAGGAGTACTAGAAACAAGCAAATTAATTGAGTTCCTCATGCCTGGACTTCAAAAGCTTGTCAACAAACTGGAATGAATCTATAAAAGTAAGGTCAGAAACATCCAAGGTTTGGAAAATATGTTTTTTTAATGGCACTGAAGAAACTGAAACAATTAAGTAAAGTCAGGGCTACGAATACAAAATGTTTTCAAAGATTCTGATTTCTACTAAGGAACAAATTGTTGAACATTTGTGTGCTGATCTTAACAAGTTCCTATTAGAAAGTTGACACATTTTTGACCATGAGAGTTATTAAATTGTTACAAATAGTATAAAGATGTGATGGATTGTCTTACCATTTGTAATTTGTTAAATTAAGAATAGTCTGTTCAAAAGATATACTGTGTCTAAAATAGAACTTATGAACTGGAAAAGAACTTAATTTTTTGCACCTGTGTTATGCACAGTGCTAAATGAAACTATATCAACAGGTCTGAAGTAGGGCCACAGCTAAATATTTGCCCTCAGCCTTCAGTGAAATTTGACATACAGCTAGTTACATTTGTAGGTCTTTGTAGGTTTGCTGTAGCTGCACACATTAACAGGAAAAATTAATCCCAAATCACTACAGTAGGTGTTAATAAGTGTTCCTCTTCACTGTAAAATATATGGACTTAGGAATTAATATCTGTTGCCTTAATTCAATCTCTTTTCCACCATACTGACTCATGATGGCTTGGCTTCGCGGATGAAGATTTGGGAAGGGCTTTACCCACGCTTACTGCAAGCGCACTGATGGTTGAAAAGGCCAATGTGGGATAGGCAAGATAGGTTGCAAAGAGCACACAGGAAGCTCTCCTTGGGTGGTACAGTCGAGGCACGGTTCTTTCTGCGCTGTCTTTTCTCCTCGAGACTGATTCTACGTGTGCTCTCAAAGGAGGCAGCAGCGTTAGGTATGGTGTGTCTCCAAATCTCCCGACTGGAGGCCAGGGTGGACTACTGATGGTGGTCAATATGGCCAAGGCTGAGGTATTGTTTCAGGGAGTCCTTATATCTCCCTTTGGAGTTCTTCTCTTGCGGCAGCCAGTGGCGAGTTCACCATAGAACACAATCTTAGGGAGGCGGTGATCCGCCATCCTGGAGACGTGCCCTGTCCAGCGCAGCTGCGTTTCCAGCAACATGGCCTGACTACTTTTCTATCAAAACACCAACTTCAGAGCAAGGTCAGTTTGTGTAAATTTTGTACTTATGTATGTGGATAGATTTGACCATCTTTTCTTCTGCAGTCTAAAGTGTTAAAACTCCAGACCTTCATATGCTTGAGCATATGGACCCTGTTGGCAGTAATAGGAGTAGTTTCAGAGGGCTCGAAAAGTTACCCAGGGCAAGATTCAGTCTGAGGATAAGATGCCTCCATGAAAGAGTCTATAGATGAGTAACATGCTTAAAGGCCTGTTACTGCTTGCGGAGAGTGGGACTGCATCTTCCACCATTTGAGGTGCCCTGTGATACCCTGCAAGGCTGCCACTCCAGAGAGGTACAAGTACTTTATAAGGTCTGCAATGTATCTGTCAATCTTGGCATATGTCACATACGCTGAGTATCTACAAAGAGCTTGGACATCCTAAGCGCTGCTTGTTGCTTGAATCCCACTTTTGAGTAAGTTAAAAACACCACACATTTAAAGTAATGACAAACAAGAATAACATAAAATGAAATATGAATATTTAAGTTTCTCATTGTCATCTAAGTTTAGTGTTTCACAGTCTTTAAATACTTTTTTTTCCCTACTTGTGAGGCAGAGGAAGATTGTTACTGTCATATTCAGGAAAAAAACCACCTTAAGCAAAATAATTCCTCTATGGCAAGTCTCTAGTAAACCAGAAAATCCAGCCTTAACATTACACTTTCTGGCAGTGAAGAAATAGTGCATACTGCAGCTTTGCATAATAGCAAATGTATTATAAAGCCAGCCCAAAATGAACTCTTTTGTGAAAAAACATCAAACTATATTAACACAGCTAAAATTGTCTGTTACTATCACATAGAAAATGTGTGACAGAGAAATAGGTGTTCTTAGTGCAAAGTCTTCCTCACCCCTCTAAATTCTTAGTTCTTCTAGCTATTTGCCAAATTTGTTTTGAACGTTCTATATTTAAAGTTTTATTTTCAGTCTGTGCAATTTTAAAAAATAGGATATTAAGGGCATGTTCATATAAAGTTAAAAACACAGTAGTGCTAATCTACTCTGCTATCAATAGCACCTCTCCTGACACCAATTTCCTCTTACTCTTATGTCACAGAACTGCATTTATAGTTTAGAAAGAGTGCAAGAATAAAAGATACGGAATGAATATACAGAAAGCTGCTTTTCTCCTCTCTGTCTCATTTTCTTTGGTTGTACTACAAAGATTTTGATAATGCACTTCCTCAGCAAAGTTCTTTTGATAGCTCTGGAAGACCTCTGCTGCATCAGTTATAAGATATATCTAGCTGGTTAGTGACAGTAGATAATTTTTCAGAACTCTAAAGTTTACAGCAATTAGAAACTTAAACCATATTTGAGTCACTTTGAAAAAGCAGTCAGCTGAAATTGTGTAAAATATGATGGATTCTCTTTGTAGATCACTGCAAAAATCACACAAAATATCGCAAACATTCTTGTAAGACACTAAAAAGAAGCTTCTATTATATTCCTTATACTCATATAATTAAAGTGAACAGCAGCTACAGGAATATTTTGTCTTTTAATTCTCCAGTCTGTTTTCATTCAGTCTTCCATCCTGTCTTGATATCCTACAGCACATAGCCTGGAGAAACAAAAAATTAAGATACTGATCCTGGCTCTTCAATTAGCTGAATTCAGCTTTAGGAGCAGGTGCCTTTTTTTGGAAGTTTCTGGAGAAAATGTTTGCACCGCAGTGATGTGGATGCTGTACAGTTCCTTGGGAAGCTGAGGTCAAGCCTACACCAAGGCTGAGACAAACAGCTGGAGGCAGTTGCGCCTGCAGGGCCAGAGCTGGAGCGAGTTTGGGAGAGGGGAGCAGATGGCTTGCTCTAAATAGAAGCCACAGAATAAAGTGGTGTCTAGGCAATGTGTATGATCTGAGACTGGGCTCCAGATCAAGTTCTCTGATGGTGTAGCCACGGCCTGGAAGTCATAACCATGGGGATGAACAGAGAATTTGGCATGTGAGGATCCTTACTCTAGTGTATTCCTTTGTGGCCATAATACTTGCTGATCTCGTTCTTCCCTATAGTGCACCGTATAACACTATTCACTTGCCATGGCCTGCCATGCAATTGACTGTGTATTTGTGACACCCTCCTGTTTCTAATAGACACTTGCTGGTCCTTGGCAAATAGCCACAATAAAACTAGAATAGCATAGGCTAGGTGGAACAGAAGATTGTCTTCTTTTAAAATACATGTTTTATAGCCTCAGGAAATTGCTGTAAACCATTGCACCTGGGAAAAGGAATAGGGGTTTCTATTCAAAGCAGACTTTGCAAACAGCCCCTTGACTCTGTGTAGCTTGTGCAGTCACATGGATGGGACTGGATGGAACGTACTATTTTTAGTAGAATAAGAGAAGACCTGCAAAGCTGGCAAACTAGGTGGGCTTTCCTGATGGCTTGCTGATCTTAAGGCGTGTGTGGATATCTCATAGCTTACACAGCTGTAACATTCTTTCACACACTCTGGCTGGACTATCACATATGTTTCCACAAAATGTTAAGACATCAAGACTCAAATGTTCTTTTGTTCCTTTTTCCTCTCTTGTGTATGTTTTACTCAGTAGCTTTGTTTATTTTCTTAAAATATTTCCTTTTTGTTTGCGTTTCTTGGCAAAGGCCTCCTTGTGTTTTTATAACTGTAATCTTCTTTTGGTCCCTCTGCCAGCTATATTACCCAAGATTAGCCACGAGTGTGCTCCACGGGCTTCAGTTCCTCAGAAGCATTAGTGGTGTTAATGGGAAACCAAAAACAGTTTTTCATTTGCGTCTGATCCTAATTTGTTCAGCTCAGACACAACACTAAAGTACAGAAACATTTTATAACATTGTTTTCCTTCTTTTTATCTATCTATTCTCAGTAAATAAAAAAAGGTTACCTTGTGTTGAAGAAGTGCTGCAAGAAGCAGATAATTGTCTTTGGTATATTGCTACTGTAGAGCAGAATAAATTCCTACAAATGCCATTTCTGAATCAGAACTGCTTTAACAGCTACTGGCATTTCAATTGTAATGTAATGTTAGGAGCCTATTTTTGGAGCAGGGAAACATGCACGATGTTCCTGTTCCAGTTAGGATGAGCATATGAGACAACTTTCAACTTCCAGGTGCTCCTAAAAATGTTAGAATGTGGCTTCTGTAGGATACGGATCAAACGTTGAAAGGGTCAAATGAAATACTCAAATGTACTTTATGATCAACATTTCCATGTATTCAGTGTGGCTTATGATGAGGTAACAGAAGAATCTTTTTTTACGGAAACTAGGATGCCTAAATGGTTAATCCACAGACATTTTGCAAAAGCTACATTTCTAGCCTTGTGCAATTTTTAAAATTTTATTTTACTAGCAGGCTGAAAGTTGTTGGCTTGTCAGAAGCCTCCTTCAAAGAGCTAAATACCAGCACCTCCTGAACTAACAATAAGACATGTTTTACTAGTAGTGATGAAACATCTTCTATAAACACTCCCTACCTTTCTAACCCTCGTTTCCCAGTATTGATTCACCACTGAAATATTTGTGTCACTTGAGTTCAAGTACATGAAACCAAACCTTTCAGTGCTCGGAGCTGTACGAGTGCCACTAAAAGCAGCATGCACTTCAGCAGTTAGTGAATTAAATAAGCAAAAGCATGCTAATGGTCTCGGTGAGACCAGTACTGCTGACCTTAGAGAGACAATGATAATAAAATGAAGAATACAAACAAGAGATGGAACCATGGGCCTTTTATGGGTCATATCAATAGAGCGTGCAGGGATTCAAAGTTACATGTTATCATTGTCAGACCATCAAAAGAAGTGTATTTTTTGTTTCTTTAGAATTGTGTTATCAGAAACTACTCTAAATAATTTCCCTGAAATATTTGCAGGTTCCAATCCCAATTACTTTTCTGCTCAATTCAGCAGTTGATAACAATTGTAAAAAACTTGAACAAAGCTCTTAAAACCAGGAAAAATACTCCATGGATAAAAGAAGTCTCGCTCTTATTTCACAAGAGTCGCATTTTAGCCAATAAAATATAGAGTGGAAATAAATTATACAGAATTCTTTTTATTGACAGGATATTTCAGATTTGACTGGAATTTTACTTTTCTTCTAACTGGAATAATTTAATACAGTGTTTAGACACAAGGAATAAAATGACTGGTGAACAAAATTTGTTGTCTTTAGATAACAGATACTTGAAATTGAAGAATGCTAGATTCAGATCACAAGCCAACAGTATTTAATTATGATTTCCCTTTAAAATATCTCTTACTATATGTTTAGCTAGAGGGATATAATCAGAGAATATATGAAAGATAGAATAACTAATATGTGAAATAAAACATAATTTTTGCAGCATAATATGCCTACATAAACCAAAGGGCTTCCACAAATATAGCATTTTAGCTTTTATCCTCTTAATTATTTGCACTGTATTATGTATACTGTATCTTATGGTAGAGATCAAGAATGTGAGCAGCAGTTTAGATCCACGAAATAGAGTAGGGCCAACTATGTCGTGTCGAAAATCTTTTGTTGCTTTGAATAGCATGTTTTCTCCTTTGGTGTGAATATATTGCAGGGTTTGTATAAAACTATTACCCACTTACTCAGGCCTTATAAATCAAAGAAAGACTTGAGCCAAAGCTGGGAAAGAAAAACAGATTGCCTCTTTGAAAATATAAAAGTATCCTGAGAAGTTTTGCCTTTACATGGGCAGATGTTGGCAGTCAAGATATTTGATCCTGGCACAATTTCACTGAGTATTTATTTCCAATCACATGAGAGGAGGAATGAATCCTTGATGTTGCTGAATTCCTGATATAGAATTTTTTTAAAAATACAGTTTAGAGCTGTATAAACAAACATATGTAACAGTGAACAGACCTAACATAGTAGAGAACACAAGAAAACAAAAAAAGGAGAGAAATAATGTACTTTCTCTCCCTTTCTCCCACTCCAGAAAACATTAAAATCATGTGTCCCAACTCTGTAAATATTTATCCAGAAAGTTAATTTTACTTTTAAGAAAACTCTCCTATGAATGTTTATATCTTGAAATCAATGCTTAGGTCATTGAAATCCTCACCACTTGATGGAACGTATTTATGATAGCAGTGAGGATTTCATGATATTTCCATATTCTCAATGCATTTACTTACAAAGACATTAGGGTTTGTTTTGGGTTTTTTTATATATTTCTTACCAATGTAAATTTCCAGGTGTATCTAAAGTAAAAGTACAAGTAAGAAAGGTAAGATCAGGAAGAAGTTTATAATATTTTGTTGCTTGAGCTTTTCAGCCAGACATTAGCTAAGTGAGAAGCAAAGCCTTGGTCTTTGCAATATCACCTGCATATGCTAGCTGACATAATCTAAGAAAAAAAAATAAAGGAAGAAAAGGAAAATAACAAGTATCTCTTCTAAAGCTACTAATAATTAAATGCAGAAAACTTACACTTTTACTGACAGACAGTAGCCATGCATTTTTTATTTATGTGTATTTTACCATCATCAGCTTTTAAAGAAGTTAACAAATTTAGGCTTCTGAAACTAGAAAATGTGTTCTTAGCCATTGCCAGTCATTACTCTATTCTAGCTTTCCACACACACTCGTCTGTCATCTCTTTTACCTCAATACTTCTTTCTAGCTCTTTCTCCTTCTTATTCAACCTTCTTAATTTTCCATTCTCCAATCTATATGCTTATTGAGACAGGCACACCTTTGAAGAATTATGGAAGAAAAATACACGTTTCTTTTCTTGAACTTGTAGAATAAACTCAAAGAATGTTAAAGTTCTGTAAGTATATTTTTTTTACTGACATGGGCACTGACATGAAGCATTCCCTTTCATGCGTGTGTTAAATAAAATACACAAGAAGCAGTGTATTACTCAGAACTTACTGGAAAACTCACATAATTTGTGTCTTCCTATGTATATTCTTGTATGTTTTATACCTGCTGCTGATTTCATTACTGATACAGTGCAGCATCATCCTGACACAAAGCGGACTACTCCAGGGCTATTTAAGGCTAAGCCAAAGAATGCTAGAGTTTAGATAGAAAACTCGCTCACACTCACAGGTGATTTGTTTTTTTCACAGCCTGGAGAGCAGGCAGGTTGAGTGATGCTCTTACCAGTGACGCATTCATACACTTATTTATGGCTCAGTCTTATCTTAATGCAAACTTCCATGTACACATTTTGTATACCTCTCTTCTATCCAACTTCCATGTTTTCAGCAGACATTAACTATATTGACATTTTTATTTTTGCACCTGCAATTAATTGTCTATAAAGTAATCCCTGTAATGAAAGCACTGGTGTGGCTGAGAGACACGCCAAACAGAGGTACACATAAAATACACTAAAAAATTTCACTTGTGTTTAACTTGGTTGCCCATTAGCAACAGTTACACAGTGCTTTGGCTACTTGATTTTTGAGAAGGAGCTTAAAAACGCTAAGAAATGAGGGAAATTAAGGGCCCTGCAAACGTGGAATAAATCCAAGTCTAGGATGCCAACTGCTCTCTCTTTAAAAAACATGATTCAACAATCACTCCCACACAGCAAAGGTGCAGTAACTCACTTTTCTAAATAGAGTAACAGTAAGAAGAGCTGCTAGAGAAGCTGACTTTTCTTTTAACTACTGTTCTTTAAAAGCAATTCCGTTCAACAATGTACAAGGTCAACAAGTCAATGCAAGACCACCCTGCTTGGGGATTTGCTCTCAACACAGAGTCGTGTTGAATCCCTCAGCTGAGAAATGTCAACCAGCACCTTTCATATTTATGGTGACTCATAAACAGGAAACTCAGCTCTGTCCACAACACTGGAGCTTTTTCATATCTTAGATCCTTTTATGAAGGAAAAAGAAAAGGGAAAAAAAAAAAAAAAAAAAAAAAAAAAAAAAAAAAAAAAAGGAAAAGAAAAAAGAAATCTCTCAAAACAAAACAAAGAACTTAGCAGGACATTTAAAGCAGCTGCCTTCTATTTTACATGCCAAAATAAATATTGCCAAATTAGTAAAGCATACTGAACAAATTAAGCGCTAAATGCAAATTTATCGACTGAAATACAATGGTAGAGTAGCCAAGGAGCTTGCAATGGTATAGTTCATCTTTGTAAGTAGGTGTTTTGGTTGGCCAGTTGTTGGAGAATGACATGGGAACAGTAATACAAAAAGAGAGCATTTTTGTTACACCCAAGATGAACAGTTTGTTTTAGAAAGTTCAAGTAAACATTTTCTAACATACATTCACTAGTTTCAGTGTCTTTTGCTACCAAGAGAGAGATAAAAACTGGTTTTAAATGTCTCTCATGAAAATACATTTCAGAAATGGCAATGTCAAGCATGATAAATTATCCAACAAAATTTTGGTGGAGTTTCTCATTTCAGAATAATGAGATAGTCTTGGTTCTATTCCCCTATATTCTTGTAAGAACACACATGGCCTTTTTGTCTCTGGTGTGATTTAACCTTAAATAACTAGAAAAAGCACCATGAGAGCTGCTATATACATATGCTATAACTTAGTATGAATACATATCTGTCTATCTATAGATATAGATACATACACCCAATATACAGAGGGAAATAACCAGCCCAATACACTGAATCTAGTGCCAGAGTAGTTCATACAATTGATTTCTACGAAAGCTCATGAGGTATTTTTGTCAGTGTATTGTTTACTTTCCCATAAGTAAATTTCAATGTTACTGAAAAAATTTTTTTTTTCCATTGGGAAAACCAAAGCTAAAATTTTTGCTTCAGGTCAGTCCAATCCAGACTTTCTTGCATTTTGGCATTACTAGCTCTTCGGTTTGACACAAACCATTCAGATTTAAAATGAAATGTTTGAGGCCTCCCTTTGACAAAGCTGATAATACATTGCAGGAAACATACTGCGACCAAGAATTTTGATCTATGGAAAAAAACAGATTTTTTTTTTTTTTTTTTAACTAATAGATCTTGCATAGATCAATAATGTTCTGGGAGTGATACAGTTAATTTGGAACTGATTTTGGATACCAAGCATACCTCTCTGTTCAATAATCCAAACAAAAGCATTGACATTCAGAGATATCAATATATTTTTGAAAGAAAATGTATCAAAACATATTGATCAATTAGTGCCTCACAATTAGTTGGAAACTTTACCCTGGGAGAACAATTTCAATATTTTAACTCTTCATTCTGAATTCAAGGTGAAACAAGGAGCAAAATTTGGTTTCTCGGAACCAGACTCCATTTTTTTTCCTATTGCATTTTTCCAATTTGACCCACAATAGTGAGGAGTTCCCAGCTAATAATCCCACCTTTTCAGTTTGAGCAAGCTATACTGAAACAATTTTCATTATAAAACTGAACACAAACTAGCAAGTTCTCTCCCCAGCCTTTTTCCTTCCCACCAAACAAAAAAGAAAACGTCCAATTGCAGCTAAAAGGGTTTCAGCTCTCTTTTCAAATAAGATGATAAATGCCTGCTTTTCCACCCTCTAAGGCTAGCTCCCATTGACCTCATCTTCATCACATCACCTCATTGCAGGACCCCAGACGTGCAAGGTTTGGTGTGAGGAGCATATTGTTTGAAATCAAGTGGCACCTGCTTCTGATAGACAAAGGTTTCAGCTTCAGATTTACTTTCTTATGATCGAGCTTATACTTTGGTTGAGCATCTACCGAGTTACAACTGCAACCCATTTCAGCAGACTCCAGGGAGTGACTGATTCTTAGATTATCAGCAAGAACATTTGGCAAAACTTGTGCAACACAATTAAAAAACAAAGTTGTGAAGTTTACTGTTTGAGTCAGCCCAGTTCAAAACAAACAAACTTATTCCAGCAAAATGTTATTGGTTTCCTTGGCTAAAAAGCCTTTCTGGAAAAGAAAAAACCCCACAAAAATCCCAGTGCAATCTTAAATTATGACGCACTTTGGGGGTTAGATTTTCCTCACAGAACACTGCAAACATGTTTTTTCACATTAATTTAAAGTCAGAGTGGATATTTTACAGAAAGCTGGCTTTCTGTGCTCTGAGGAGGCCTACATGTTTCCTGATTTGTCATGAAGCTTTGGTCAGGGTGAAAGAGGAAATATTTCCATATGCTGAAAACTTATATGGGCCTTAACAAGGCTGAGACTCAGAGAAGAGAGAAAAGAAAGCGCTGACCCAGGAGTTTTCTCATAACTGAAAATGAGACAAAACCTCACTCCCAGGCTGAACCGAGAGGGTAAGCTTGCATCACCACTATTTTATGTTCCTTGGTGGTGTTTAGAGTGTATCTTTAGCCCATGAGAGTGCTGCTTCTGTTGGGTGAGATGCCTTTCTCCCTCATCCCAGGAGGCCAGTCTTGCAAGACAAAATACCAAATTATTTTTCTTTCTCAGATTTATACATGTTTATCTTTTTTAGAATTCATCTGAAGTAAAACGGATCCAGCTTTCTTTCAAATAATACAAAACATATGGGAACAGGATTGTGTAAGTCACAAGCTGACAAGAACCAAAGCCCTTCAATGATTGTCTCAGACACACATGATATTCTGAAATCTGACAGACCCGTTAGGTGAGCAAATACTTGTAGCCCACCAGCCAGCTTTGCAGTGACTTCACAACATGGACAGCTGTGAGGGGAGTTATTCCACTTACTTGTTCTTCACGCTGGTTTGTGTCACACCATTTCAGAGGGCAGAAAGGGGTGAACCACATCATGTCCCAAAACACTCTCACTGTGACATAAGATCCTCTAGCTCCTGGAAAGCTAATATTTGTACCAGACCTACATCAAACTCACTTGTGCATATGAACAAACTCTCAAAATTTGCTAATATCGATGCCTTCTAATGCTAATTTGATCGATATATGATACATCACAAATTGCCATTGCAGAAGTAACAATTGCTTAGATAAAAATGGAGGGGAAAAAAAGAGAGTTCTTTTCCAAATTTTTGCTAATATGTGAATTATAAATTAGAAAGTTTAGAAATTAGAAAATTTCTTCATTCTGACAGCCATTATTTTACAGGTACACCTACCTTCTGCCTTCCACTACCTTTAGAGCAAAACTCTTTTTGAAATTTACAGTATGGAGCATCCTATTCATCACTGAATTTGGCTTCTGGGGTTGCCAAAGATGTTTGCTTCACCTTGGGCTTAGATGTGCCTCATACAAATTACACTCCACTATGTCAAACCTTCAAACTAGGCTTGAAGACCATCCCATAGACTCTTCTCCTGAAGCGCTTTGACAACATATTAAAAATAGCATCCTGCAGTCCTCCGAAGAATCCTTAGGGTTCTCCTCAAAGAAAAACAAAGACTGGTTTGATGAAAACAATCCAGAGATCCAGGAATTGCTGACAAAGAAGCGATCTGCTCACCAAGCACACCTCGCTCAGCCATCTTGCCATGTAAGCAACGCAGCCCTTCGTCTTGCATGCAGTAAACTCC
>NW_010423248.1:0-246 GCF_000710305.1 Buceros rhinoceros silvestris
AGCACAGCTGGCTGTGATGGTCCCCCCCAGCAGCTTCCCGCAGTGGGGGGTGCCTGGGGAAAGTCCTAACTTCCCCTCCTGGCTCCTCTCGCAGCCCTGTTACCTCCGGGACTGGGAGATGCAGGTGCACTTCAAAATCCACGGGCAGGGCAAGAAGAACCTGAACGGCGACGGCTTTGCCATCTGGTACACCAAGGACCGCATGCAGCCGGGTAAAACCCCCGCGGCAGCCAAGGCCGCGCCTGG
>NW_010423249.1:0-887 GCF_000710305.1 Buceros rhinoceros silvestris
TCCCTGCACCGGCTGAAGGTCTGTGAGGGGCTGGGCGGGCAGGGGGGTTGGTGAGGGGACGTGGGCAGGCAGTGATGGGGCAGGGCTGGTACCCAGGAGGGCAGTGATGGGGCAGGGCTGGTACCCAGGCACGCGGTGATGGTACCCAGGTGGGTGGTCATGGGTTGGTGGGGATGGCTGTTACCCAGGAGATGATGGGGAAGTGATGGTAGCCAGGGATGGGGCAGTGGTGCTACCCAGGCCAGCAGTGATGGGTTGCTGAGAGTCCCCAGGGGAGTGGATGCTCTCTGCAGCCTCCCTTTGAGACTGTACCTGCTCTTTGCTTTCATGCCTCCCTTGACCAGCCCTTTAGGAGGGGTATTTGCTCAGGTGCCTTTCTTGGCTTTCATTCATCACAGCCCCACAGAAACATGCATGGCCCCAGCAACTCACCCACAGCTGGCACGAGCACTCTGTTTTGAACCCTTTCCCTGCAGAGCTGGCTCAGGAAATACTTGCTCCCAGCTTCCTTGTGTTCATGTGTTGCTGCTGGTGTCGTTGGTTCGATGCTGTAGCACTTTTCCATACTAAAGCCCCGAGGCAGTGGTGCCAAGGGGATTATTTTCTGCTAAAATTCCCCGCTAGAGGTGCAAGCTTCATCTCACAGAACTGCAAAAACCCCTATTGCTTAATAGGTGCATTGCTCCTGCACTTGCAGTGGGTCAGTGAGCACTGGTGAACATCTATGCAGATGGTATATTTCACTTCCTAAGAGATACTTTACATTCAAAACTATAGAGCCATAAAGTTCCCAATAGATTCGATGCTTGAGAGATTAATTTAAAGCTATGGAGGCAGCACAATCCATGACATCACCTAAAATAAATCTGCGCCAAGCCTGAGCTCTT
>NW_010423249.1:995-7209 GCF_000710305.1 Buceros rhinoceros silvestris
TTCCCTTCACACAAAACCGCCACGTGCCATTCAGATGCGTCGCGTAGAATTGTGTGTGTTTACGTATATACACCTACGGCACCATGAGGTGACTCAACGACCCTTTTTTGTTCCCTTTTTGACACAGGAGGATGGCACCCTGGGGTTTGAATGTACCCTTGAAGAGGTTGATCTCGAAGATATCACTAAGAATCAAATCAACACAATAAAAGCTTGTACACCTGAGGATCCAGGGGTAAAAAATCCACAAATATATCAAGTGTCAGCATCATATTTTCATGGAACAGATGTATAATTCCCACTTCCACAAATCAACACCTCTCATTTCTTCTTTAATTTGCAGACTGGAAACTGCCCATCATTGGAAAGATCTACTTTAGATACGGTAAACAGTTTTCCAAGCACCCCTTCTTTTGCTTGCTGTATGTTTAAAGCATTCAACAACAGATTCCTAATAATTTCCTCATAATTCTGCCTCTTGCAGCATCAGTGCCTGCAGGGCATCTATGAGGACCTGAGCACCTACAGGGCAGAGCTGAGGAACTTCAGCGATCAAAAGGTGCTGGCGGCTATTGATGAAATGATGAAAGTAAGTATTTCTGCCCTTCCTTCCTTCCTGCTATTTCTGTCTCAAGCCAGTGGGTTTTATCCTTAACCTTAATTTATATTTAATCTGGTTTGCTCCATTCTGTCATCAGTCAAATCCAGAGTAAAAAATAAAAGGGACATCCCTCTATTTCTATTCCAAATACTGAAATAAAACACACCTGGTGTGGACGTACTGAACTTTGATAAATATCATTAGATGCTAAAAGCTTGTTTGTTTAACAAAAACTAATTAAAAAAAAAGTAGTTAATCAACTTTGTATTGACTCAGCATCTCCCAATAGCCGGGAGATTCTGGCCAGATGGGCCCGATCTAAAGGATGGCTAGACCAGCTGTAGGCTTATTATTTAAAAAGCATCTTTATTCCTGGGCAGAAAGAGCCTTTGGGCATGAATAGACATTTTTGTCTCAAGAGAAGTGCAGCTGTGCATCCTAAATCGATTCATTATAACACCAAATATTTCAACTTTTGTCCTATTAATTATATCATTAAATAGTTCAACTTTTATCCTACTATTTATACAATTAAACATTTCAACTTTTATCCTATTAACAATATCATTAAATATTTTAAATTTTCAATTTCTGAGAACACACTCTTATTTCTAAACCTTGTCATTCCTCACTCAGGGGGTGAAAAATCAAGCGGTTTTTGGTTTAGCCACTTTCTGGTGGTTGTTGCTAATGCCCCTACCTCTTCCAGGTGCTGAACACCAGCAGCAGGCACGGGCTGCAGCCGGTGGCCGGCACAGTGCCGAGCTCCTTCAGTGAGAGGATGAGGCTCTGCAGCATCCTCCACGCCTTCCGAATCCGCACGGTCACCATCAACAGGCTGGTGAACTTCCTGAGCTCTCCGGAGAGCTCGCTCTGAGCACCCAGTTCTCCAGCACCTTGGGTAGAAATTTGACCTAAGGATGTTTTGGAGAAATATAATAGTAGGGTCAATACCCTGCGAGGTGGTTGGGGGCTTTTTAAGGAATTCAGCACATAATATTTGACAGGGTTTCCTATAAATCATGTTTTAGCGAGCTGTTTCAGTGCCTTTTAAGCTGTCATTTTAGACTTCCAAATTTCTAGAAAATAAGCTACATCGTAGTACCAAAATGTTCTAAAACCACCGAACACTCAACTGGAATTTCTCTTTGGTGTTTATTTATTCAGCTGTAATTATCAGAAATGGGAAAATATTTATAATGATCTATTTATTTATTATTATATTCCTTATTTATTCTATTTATTGCCTAATAAAATAAAAATTTGCATTAAAAATGTGGTAACTTCCTTCTCTTCTTTAAGATAATACATGACTCGCTACGATAATGTCACACTTCTAAAATACTTTGAATATTGCTGGCATGTGAAGATATACTATAGTAACACCCAGCACTGGCACCAATTTTTTAAATCCTTTACTTTAAAATCCATTACTTACATTAGACAAGTTTCTCGTGGCTCTTCTCTCAGACTGAGCGCTCAGAGCAGCCCACTTGGTTTCATCCTCACTTCGTGATTTTCCAGCCGGCTGCATAGTTTCCAGGTGAAATCCTGGCCCCGCTGAAATCAACAGCTGAATTGTTTCAGCAAGGGAAGGATTTCTGTGGAGCTCTGAAGGCCAGGAGGGATGCCGGGATGATCATCTTCCCGGTTCCCGCCCACAGCGCGTAAGCCAGCCCAGACAAAGGTGTCCATCCCCTCCAGCAGGTGTGTCCTCGGCCAAGCTGTGACTTTGACCATGTCCCATCCAGCTCCCACACTGCTTCTGCTGCCCGTCACATGCCTTGTTCTTCAGCTCTCTCGTTTGGTTCCTCCAAGCTCTGCCCTTTGGGGACCCCCAAGCCTCTTTGATGCCATGGGGCTGGTGGGACCCCCAGCTCTTCCAGATGCCAAGGGGACAACTGCCATCCTCATCCTCTTCCCCAGCACTGGTGTTACCTGCACACCACACCAGACCATGGAATCTTCTCAACTCCCACCGCTAGAACTAGTGCCACGGGCCCTACGCCCACAGACCACCCCACCGTAGACTGAGTCGTAAGGTAAGAGCAACCTCATGCCTCGGTGCTGGGATGAAACTGTAGTGTTTTAATTCCATCTGCCTGCAAGAACTGGGCAAAGCCGAACTGTAGACCAAAGAAATGCAACACAGTTTCTTTTTTAAAAGGCTCTTGATTTTGATTTAAAGAACGTGAAGGTCAAAGACCTTCTCACTCCTTCATACTATCTGCTGTGCCACCCAGTCAGCCTCGTCATTACAAATAAGCACCTTATTTTCAGCTTAGATTTACTGATTTCTGCTTCTGACCAGAAGGTCCTATTAAGGTTTATCGGGTATCTTAAAGGTCCCCTGATGGCAACGTCCCTCCATTTATCCCAGAGAGATGAGCCTAAGGCAGCTCTGCCTGGGCTGGAGAGTCTCACACCACCTCCCTGCCTCCCACAGCGTTTTTATCCCCTAAATGCCCCCATCGACAGAAGCTCCTGGGCACCAACACAGCCCTTTGCCTCAGCCACCCCTTGGGATGTACGTAGCAGTGGAGCATCAAGGGTTGGAAGGACAGCCCACAACAAACAGCAGCCCTGCAACTCTTCATCCAACAGCTAAACTTCAGGAAAAAAGCAAAAATCACACGTAATACTGTAAATGTTTCCTTTTTAATCCTTATTTTTTAAAAAGTATGCTATTTCTTTCATAAACATACGCAGAGGAAGATGATGGAAGGAATCCTGTGTCTCTAAAAACAAGACAATCCCCCGAACTGGGTTGCCGGTCTCTTCTGCAAAGAACATTCTTTCCCAGTCCTTCCCAGTTCTGCAGTACGCGCATTGTCAACAGGCACAGCCTTCACTGAAATTCTGGCTTCTCC
Organism: Buceros rhinoceros silvestris; assembly: GCF_000710305.1. Lineage (NCBI taxonomy): Eukaryota > Metazoa > Chordata > Aves > Bucerotiformes > Bucerotidae > Buceros > Buceros rhinoceros. Next base: position 4,467 of record NW_010423249.1, read on the forward strand.
CATTTCAGTTTAAGCACCTAATTCTATTCAAGTTAAAATTAATCAAGTAAAAAAAAAAGTATAAAAAGTTCATAATATGAAAAAAAATTATACAACATAAAAAACCCGATCATATAAAAATTGAGATAGACTATACAGAAAAGAGAGGGGAAGAAATTGCCAGGGAAGATTCAAAGCTGCCTGGAGCTCATAGCAGTGCTCCTGTGAAACCAGTCTTCGGGTTTGTAGAGAAGAGAACCACAGCTTATCAAGGACTGAATGTGCACGAGTATATACAGTAATCGTGGATATCTACAGTGATTAGCAAAGGGATTTATCTGTAAGCTTAGGATTACCCTTCCCTGATCTTGGGCGTCTGTGAGAAACACAATGTACCTCATGATTCTGGCAGTTCAATATTTTAAGGGGACAAAAGTTTCTGCATAACTCTTCTCCCTGTCTTTCCCAGATGGAAATAAAAGCGTTTCCCGATAATAATCATATACCTGAACAAGGTAAAGTGGTTTCTCCCAGTGTTCATGTCTTTCAGAACTGGCTCAAATCAGACAAAGCTGGGTGCTGGGTTACCCGTACATGAAGCCCGGCACTGCCAGACATGATGCCGGATCCACCGCAGGAGTCTTTGTCCCTGAAAGCCTTAGACGCGCTTATTCCCATGCCAAATTTCATTCACATTTCTTGCCTGAACTTCCCGCTGAGTGATGATGCCTCGCATCTTTTTTCCTGAAGCTCAGCAAGATCCCAGGAAGTGGTCAGAGAAGTGGGACAGGTGGCTGGGGAAGCTCCCACCACCCTCCTTCCACTGCAGCTTCAGCAGCTCAGCACTGAGCCGAGAAACCTGAGGAGAGGAACAGGCACAGACACACGGGGATCATCCGACCTCTGGAAGTCACTGCGGAGGTCAAGCTGAGTAAGAAATGTGTTAAAGCCTACGGGACATAGCGCAAGGCTATGGCACAGACAGGTTTGGGAGGGTCACATAAGCGAGGGAGCACGAGCAGATCCCCACCCTTTGTGGCCAGGTTGCTTTTAGGGAGAATTAAATAAGAACAAAGTTTTGCCTGTTCCAGTAAAAAATACGTTTAGATTTTGAGAAAGTCTCCCCTTGGCTGGCTGAGCTCTCTGCTCCCTGAACCACTGCGGACTGCAGAAGGCGAACCGAACGTCAGGACCCCCACAGGAACAAGTGGGAGCACCCATGGGCAGTAAGGCAATCCCTCCACTCAAGGGTCTGCAGGACCAAACCACTAAGTCATCTGTCAGGGGAAGGTGTTAATTAACCGTTCTAAAATACAGAAAAGACCCAGACATCTCTTCTTTGGGCTTGCAGACAAGACAGAGAACTGGCTTGGGTATGTGACTCTGATTTGCTTGGCTGTGACGGCCAGGTCATGCTGTGAGTACTCTCAACACAGTGCAGAAATGTTACTCAGTTTATCTCGGTTTCTGAAGAGAAATATCAAACCCACGGAGTCATAGAATCATTTAGGTTGGAAAAGACCTTTAGCATCACTGAGTCCAACCATTAACCCAGCTCTGGGAAGTCATTGCCAATATCAGAGGGGAGACAATTTTGACCTACACAGTAAGACAGGTACCAGGTATCTGGTAAACTCTATGCAAACTCTTAAAACACTGCTGAGTACACTGCTGAGTAACTCTTAAAACACTGCTGAGAACACCGCTGTAATCGGATAAACCCAACGGTAAGGCGGTACCTTTTAGGGCTTGCAGTATCTCGTAGGATGCTTTTTCACGGAGACTTCTGTGCAGAGCTTCTGCTGTTCCATTGCTTTGTTCTCTGTCTCTCCACTTGCTTAACATCAGAAACTTTTGCATATTAACTTCCTCCTCTGCTGCCCGAATCTCCTCGAGGTCTTTCATTTCCATCTGAAGACACTCAATGGCAATTTCTCTCCACTGCCTTCCAAAGAGCTTGGCGATCACCATCAGCTGCTGATCAGTTAAGCTTTTTATTTCAAGTCCATCTGAAAAGACAGGGAACAAACCCCAGATTTAACAGCGCTGCCCTTCTCAGTGCTCTGAATTACACTGCTAGCTCTGTGCGTGGGGACAGACAACCGCTTATTCAGAGGATCCAGCAAGGTCAGAGCCAAGTGCTGGAGAAAAGCCCCTGGAGGACTGTGAAGCCCAGCTCCAGCAGCTGACATCATAACCCCGTGTGTGGGGGCTTTCCCTGCTGACAAGCAGCTATTCATCCAGCAGAAGAACCCCCTCGGTACATGACGTTAACAAGCACCCAGAGATATTGAGGCCGCGCTAAGCACTCGCTACCTCCCAGCAAGTCAGACTGGAGCCGAAACCTCACACAGAAAGGTGATATTCGTTTTGTCTTTAATTACAACAGCTCGGAAGTCAGCCCGTGCTGTTACACAAAGTGAGCTGCTTCCCTTCTCCATGTCACCACTTTGACATGAAACTGAGGTTTTGGGAGACAGAAGCTCTTCCCCTGGTGCCCACATGCACCCATAAATAAACACCTACATGGTTACTTTTCCTGAATATTCTTCATTATCTATTGAACTAACATTATTTTTGTATTTTTTTTTCCAAGTAACAATTAGTAAATGAGTAGTTTCTGGGTGGGAGCTGCCAGACAACAAGCACTTCTGACCATCAGAACATACCATGTCAACAATAAATGGGAGCTGATTATTTCTTTCCAGAAAAACTCATCCTGAGATACCCCAAACACTGTCCCGGTTTGGGCTAGACTTCCTTG
>NW_010423250.1:0-327 GCF_000710305.1 Buceros rhinoceros silvestris
GGGGGTGGGGGGCTGGGGACTACCAACCGAGGAGACCCCGGGTACCAACTTTCCTCGAAGTCTCCTGGCCAAAAATAAAAATCGGCCAAAGCGGGAGCGGCTCCGACGGCCAGGGCTGCGGCTGGCTTTTTTTTTTTTTTTTTTTTTTTTCCCTTAAAAAAATCGTGTTCTTCTTCTTTTTTTTATGCAAGGGGTTATTTTATTTGTTTGTTTGTTTATTTAATTTCCCCTCCCTCCTTCCCTTCTGCCCCCTCCTTACTCCTCCTCTTTAGGAGGAAAAAAAAAAAAAAAACCGAACCACAACCAAAAACACACAACCCAGCCACA
>NW_010423250.1:630-867 GCF_000710305.1 Buceros rhinoceros silvestris
AGGGTGGAGCCACTGCATTTTTCCCCCCTATTGTCAGAAGTGAGGAAAGTGGTGTGAGCGCTCCCTGCCTCCGACCTCAGCCGCCTCCGTCCTCCTGCCTTTTGCCAAACCTTTATTTTCGGGGTTTCTCCGACCCGGGAGAAGTTGTGAGCGGGGACGAGAGGAGAGTCCCGCTGCCCGGTCACGATGCGCCCGGCTGGGCTCTCCCCACCCCCGGCCCTCCTTACCCCCTTTTTT
>NW_010423251.1:0-13373 GCF_000710305.1 Buceros rhinoceros silvestris
GCCCGAGGCCGGCAGATAGGTTTGTTCAGAAGGAGGAAATGGTGAGGTAAGTAGACTTGAACAGTTTCAGCCGTCGGAGTGAAACTTACCGCAAAGTTCCTGTAAGTGAATGAACATTTTAGTAGTAGGACTGAGGGGGTAGTGTTGTATTTTGTGTTGCTGCCACATGCATTTCTGCGGGTCTGTGCACCGATTCCTGAAGAACATTTCACTACATGTTCATAAAGAGGTTGCAATATGTGAGAATCCAGATAAGGACAAACAGTAATACCCAGTAGGGCCCCAAAGACAACTTTTTGTTGGTAGTAAGTACAGAGCATTCCAGTAGAACCATGTCGTGCAAACCTCCCTATTTCTGCATGTTTTGTTTTGACACAGCCACTACAATATTTAGTAGAGCTGGCCATGAAACGATAGTTCCCTGCTGGGTAAATTGGGTCGGTTTCCCCAGCTCATCTCAGAGCCTCAGATGACTCTACCTATTACAGTAGGTTTATTATGTAGGATAACAACTTGATTTTTCCCCGTTACTGGAAGAAGCACAGTGTTGCTGAAATACAGTTCTTAAGAGCACAGCACAAATTCTCCCTGGCAAAAAAGCCAGTAAAACTAAGGGGAAGTTGAATGCAAAGATGGATTAAGTTACTCTTTGACCATTGTTCAAAGAGACACTCCAGCAAAATTCCACAGGACGATCTGCAGAAGATCTTGAACTGTGATAAACCCATGTATGCTCATAGAACTACACAGATTAGAGAGCAGTATCATCACGATCTGATTTCAGGACTTCAGGATCTCAGTCCTCAATACCAACCCCTCCAATACAAGGTTAAATTGTTCTGTGAGTTTCAAAGCCTGCAAATGTGAGAAGCTCTTAAATCAGCTTTTAAAAGGACCTAGAGTTCAGTATTAGGATTCTGGTGTAATGCAGACACAAACAGTTTTGTAATATCAATGCTGCTTTTGGAATGTCACTTGAGATAGTATTTTGGGGACCTCAGTAGCCACTGCTTAAGCTATAGCAAGCTGTAGAACTACAGCCTCCAGCACTTCTAGAGTAAGTCAATCCCTGACTGAACATGATTCCAGAGGTTCTGTAAAATCTGCTCCCTTTACAAACAACTAGGTAGGTTGTAGGCTTAACAGCCAGAATTCTGGTTAGGAGTCTCAGTAATATTTGATGGCGTTATAGATCCCATGCCAAAATAAGCCAACCAGGTACTTGTTCCAGAGTCTGTGAGCCCTACCTGTATAAATAATAAAGTGTTGACTAACTGTACAGCCAAAATCTGAGGGTTTGCTTCCTCAGGAGTAAGGTTGGGCGCTTCACCTCATCACGGTGAAAAGAGGCAACTCACATTATAGGCACAAAATACCTTTTCCAGATTACCAGGGCCCAGGTCCATATTCCACCAGCCCCATCAGCAATCTGCTGTTCCCAAAATAAAGTCCTGTGACCCACCAGTTCTGGGTTAAGCATAGATGCTTCAGAACTGTAGCCCTCTTCCTCACAACCAAGCCACAGGACAGGTAAAACCTGCACCTCCTCTTCTGCTGTGTCACGGGAAACTGATGAACGTTCTCTCCCAAGGACTTCAGCTGGGGTCAGGTCTGAATGAGCCAGGTGAGAACCAGCTGTGTGACCTCTGAGCTCAGACCCCTCCCCGGAATCTTTTTCGCTTTTAACAGAGCAAACTGTTCTTTATGATTGGCTGTTCATTTTCCAAAAGTTTGAGGGTTTTTACAGCTTATCACAGGTTTTCCTAAGAAGAGTAAGAGATGTGTGTTTCTCCCCATCCTTTCCCTGAGAGAAAAATACTTTTGCATATGAGATTGTACATCAAATTGTAAATAAATATAGTCATATGTGGAAGACTTAACATTTATCAGAGTTGGGTCTTAAGGGCTCATGTGTGCTCTCACAAACTACATTGTTGTTTTTCAACTGAGAAAATGAGTACAGTTCTGTTCCACCTTTTAGTAAGTGAAAGATGATTATTTCACTGAGTCATTAAGGCATGTTTTCTTTTAGTACAAAAACCCAGACATTTTAGACAAATACAAATACAGAATATTGGATAACTGTGAAACTTGAATTTATGAAAATCAGCATTAACAACCCAATTAATTTCTGAAAAAAATGAGATTCCACAAACATAATACAGTATTCAGTATATTTCCAGGAAAGAGCTTGCTTACCTCCTTCAGATGGGCAGTGCACTACATTGTAACAGCTTCTTGATAGGCTGCTATCTCTAGAATCCCCTGCAGTGGGTTAGACAGAAGCCATGGGCTGGGGACAAATACTATGTACAGCCCAAGGATATCCATCTTCACTAATTGTTTGTACCAAGAGGAATGGTTTCAAGAGGAGACAGCAAGAGAAACGTGTTTCCAGCTGGCCAGCAGCATCAGTACTTATGACACTTACACAGGCTTTGGAAATTTCGCGTGTAGACCCTTTACCTGAAGGTGCAACGTAGAGCAAAACCTGTGCTGCTGGCAAGGCTCACGGGCTTTGCTGAAGGTGAAAATGCCATTCCTACTGAGTGCAAGGATCTGGTGGTGGTAGATTGCAGCTGTACCTGGAGCATTCCTGTAGGATCTGCTTTTTAGTAATAAAGTAGAAAGCCACAGATGAACAGATTTTGCCGTTGCCTGCGTTAGGAGACATGCCTCAAAAGAGCAGTTTTTCACCATTAGGGAGAGCTGAAAATGCGATTCACTGTTACATGTGTTTTGTAGAGACATTGTCAAAGATTTGGTCTGGCAGAGGTACGGTGTTCATACTCATCACTTCCGTTGTTGCGAACTGGCTATGCAATATCACTGACTGTCACAAACTTAGAGGAGTCTGTGAAGTTGTTGTTTTTCTTAAATTCTTAGCTAGCAGAGACAGTTAAAGAGACTACAGGGTGAGCGAAGGTTTCTGTCCTTTCATCATCGTGGCTTGGCTTTGCGGACGAAGATTTGGGAAGGGCTTTACCCACGCTTACAGCAAGCGCACTGATGGCTGAAAAGGCCAATGCGGGATAGGCAAGACCAGTTGCAAAGAGCACGCGGAAGGTCTCCTTGGGTGGTACAGTCAAGGCATGGTTCTTTCTGCGCTGTCTTTTCTCTTTTCTCCTCGAGACTGACCTTTATGGTGTTGGCAAATACTTGAAAAAGTGCTAATATATCTATCTCAGGAACCAGAAGCAAATCAGAATCAGACTGTATATAATACCAAATACTACATCACTTGACTGGTATGAAGATTACATTAAAAGAATAAAAAGACAGCAGGTTTCAGAATAAACGTTTATTGGGTTATCGGCATTGTTGTGAATCTTTTGGATAGTGAGAATGGCTGAAGTACACCAGTTTTACCTGGAAACGACAGACACTTCAGAGGTCATGCACTGTATTAATGCTTACATCTTAATTAGGATTTTTGTTTGTTTGTTTTTCTAGGGTAAACACTGGCTTTTTGCTAGAAATTCTGCAAGAGTGATACTGTCAGTAAAGATGTCATACTTCGTGAAAGGAGTTAAATGTTGCAGTCCTGTTGCTCAGATGCACAAATTACCAGGCACTCTGTTTAAAGCACACATATTAAAGAACATATTGGGCATCAATGAACAACAATCCAAAAGTTCACGTACATCATCCCACCTCAGTTCTGAAAAGGCAAACTCTTATGATTACGTCATTGTTGGAGCTGGATCAGCAGGGTGTGTATTAGCCAACAGGCTGACCGAAGACCCTCTCAGTACTGCACTACTTTTGGAAGCAGGCCCTAAAGATACCTTTCTAGGTAGTAAAAGACTGATGTGGAAGATTCATATGCCTGCTGCATTAACTTACAACCTCTGCGATGAGAAATACAATTGGTATTACCACACCACATCACAAAAGCACATGGATAATCGCATTATGTACTGGCCCCGAGGAAGAGTGTGGGGTGGCTCCTCTTCTCTCAACGCTATGGTGTACATTCGTGGGCATGCAGAAGACTATAATGGATGGAGCAGGGAAGGGGCTACAGGATGGGACTATGAACATTGCTTGCCCTATTTTAAGAAGGCACAAACACATGAACTGGGGCCAGATCAGTACAGAGGTGGAAATGGACCCCTGCATGTGACAAGAGGGAAAACAAACCATCCTCTTCATCACGCATTCCTGGAGGCAGCCCAGCAAGCTGGGTATCCCTTCACAGATGATATGAATGGCTATCAGCAAGAAGGGTTTGGCTGGATGGACATGACTGTACACCAAGGTAAATCATAAAGAGATCCTTAAATAATTTGTGTTTCTGACCCACCAGTGGTACTTCTCAAAGTGTTTTGGAATGTAGACATACAGTCTGCACCGAGTGCCCTTTGGTCGTTTAGATTACTGATGAGCTATGGCACACTGTATTCACACCCAGCTGGTTTCACAGCAGCTTGCAATCAGCCGAGTGTGTATTTCATTGAAAATGGCGTAGCTGTGCAAGTCTTGATTCCTAGGTGAATTTCAGACAGAGAACAGGTTTTCAGAATGTCATTGTGAAGTTTGTTAAAGTAAAATCTTTAGTTACTATATCAACTCACATTTGCTTTGAACCCTATAAACTCAGTGAAGGCTTTCCCTCTGTAAACATCCTGATGGTTATTGGCCAGACTCTGGAAGAATACTGAGCATGACTGTTTTGATGTTTAATGTAAGTATACATTGTAGGTCAAAGATGGAGCACAGCTAGTGCTTACCTTCGCGCAGCCATATCACGCCCAAATTTGTCAGTTACAGAGAAGACACTTGTAACAAAAATCTTGTTTCAAGGAACAAAATCCATTGGTGTTGAGTATGTGAAAAATGGGCAAAGGAAAAAGGTAAGAGATTTTTCTTTTCCAGTATGAGTCAAAGCAAAATTAATTATTTTAAACAAACTTTTTTTATTTTTTTTGAAGTGGCACTTTCCTGTGCAAAATACCTGCTTTTCAGATGCTATGTTGTCTCTTCTGAAACTGGACCACTTTAATTGCAAAATTCCATAACTGCTGTGAATTTTCATACATATTAATACATGTAGGAATTATACAAAGTAAATTATGTATGTTTATAGCATACCTCATAAAAAGTACACCCTCAGCGTGTTTGCCTTCCTTTTCACTCGCCAAACATCAACACTGCTGGATTTGTCTGCTTTTATTTTCTGAAAAATTTTATACCTGTTGGGATGGAAGAGCTCATAATTTTATTACATTATGAACATCAAGATGAAACACTTGATTACATTAAAGCATTTTTGATTTTACAGTCTAATAAGGGATCTAATAAGATCTCTTTTACGTCATTCATGAGTAAAATTAAAAGATCTTCAAAACCTGATTCAGTTACGATTCAAAACCTGTTCATCAAGCCAGGGATGCAGTTATTATTTTGGTAGACAGTGGGGCCCTGGGGAGCTCCCAGGACTCCAGTAAGCCCTCTGACAAAAACAGGGAAGGTTAACTGAACATGCCTGGAGTTTCTGAGTTCAGAATCAAGCAGAAAAGTGTATTTAAAGGGAAAAAATGTTTTTAATGCATAATAAACTAAATAACCCATACAAAAATATTTCAAAGCCAGTTTTTCCTCCTTCGTGTTAGCTTTAAGGACAGTGAAAGACTATATGGGCTAGGAACAACCACAGTGCTGTCTTCGCAGTGAGCATGGACTGGATGAACATCATTTGAACACTACCTGAAGCAAACTGGCACCAGCTCTGTGTGTACCACAGAAAATATAAATAAGTTACATTTGTATCACATGCAAAATACAGTTCTAGTCTTGGCATACGAATGATTGCCCAGAGCAAAACAATGATGAACAAAAAATATCAGCGCTGGCTATCTGTTGGCAATATCAGATAAACAGTGTGCAAACAATTTATCAAAATTTATCTTCTTGTTACAGGTAGATCTTATTACTAGCAACAGTCTCATTTACCATCATTCTGTATCGCTGAGGTGTCATTCAAAAAGGGCAGGACTGTTACAAGTTAATATGCACTCCATGCTGATCTGCTAACACTTCACCATACTACAGGAAAAAAGAGCACTTTTTAATGTTGCTTCAGAAGCTAAACATCTCATAAAATAAACCCAAGCAGCTATGCACGATAGCACCTTGCATTCTGTGAAGGTGGAGAATAACCGTGAGCAATACCAGGCGTGTTTCCTTGAACCTTGTGGGTTTTACTTGCTAATGAGAGGAAATTCAGGGACATAACTGTGCCTCATCTACTTTTTCTTCACTGTGGCCGCAGTGACGTATTGGAATTCACAGATGAATGTTATAGTACTTTTGCAAACACGGATTGCTTTAAAGACGTTGGACTAGCTTAGGTAGCATTAGAATTTGCATTAAATATAAACCATTGCTCACTTCTTGTTTCTTCAAGACAGGTGAATCTTGTATCTTTTTGTTCTAATATTTAAGAGTTACTATTCAGTTTGTAATCAAGTACCAAATGCAGTGTGTATACAGAGGATATTTTGTATACAAAGGAGATCTTATATTTCAACAAGGAACATACATGTGACTTGGGAGGATGAAGTGCATCCAATGCCTCTGTGTGTGTGTATGTGTGTGTGTGTGTGTGTGTTCGTTCCAGAGCCATCTCACTGGAATAGAAAGGAGTAGTTTGAGTCAAGGTTGGGTTCACCCACATCATCCTCTTCCAAGAAGTAAAGGGAAAAGGAGAAGGGTAACAATATTTTCATGCTCCACACAGTTTTTCCTTTTAACAGCGAAAAGCACTAAGGAGAGTAGCTCTGATCCAAAATTTTAAAAATACGGCAACAGGGAAGAGGTAGCCTCTAGATGCAATAGACACAGAGAAGGATTTTGGTATTGCTAAATGAGACTATTTTGGGGCAGAAATCCTTGCAAAGATGTACCAAAAATACTTGCCAAGAAGTTTATAGAAAAAGAATTATCCTGCACAAAAAAAAAAACCCCCAAAACCCAAGTCAAAGGTGGAGGAATTTTTTAGCAGCCTATGTCATGACGAGCTCAGGGCTCAGACTCAAACTGTTTGATAAGTCTGTCAGCAAACAGAATTACATCTATGCCCACAGTCAGAGTTTTCTCAGTAGAGCCTTAGTGGTTGAGGGGCTTCTGAGGACTAAATGACCTAAGAAACTAAACATTAATCTTGGTTGAAATAAGAAAATAAGCTCATGAGAATTTTTGAGCTAACATGTCTCTGAATTCAAAATAAAATCTTCCTGAGAAGTTTCAGTTTTCATTTATAAACCATTACTGAAAATAGAAGAGACGCTTAGCTGACTGATCTGAGTGTCATAGGTCCCTTTTCCCCGGCAAGAGGCACAGGAGTTTATGGGCAGCCGTGGTACTGGCTGAGCTGAACGTTTGTGTGCCACACAGAACGGATTGTAAACATGGGAGTATGTGCCGAAATGACCAAAGTGAAAGCTTGAGCATTTCTTTCTGCAGAAACTTCTAGCAAGATAGAAACATATTTAGAATGTGAAGAATGTGAGGGAAGGGTGTCTAATCTGGATCAGGATAGCGTATCTGAACAGAAGCTCTTGACATGTTTTCATTTAGATCAGGCTTAATAACGCCGGTTTTTGTGCTTGTTTCCTTTTAGGCTTTTGCCAGTAAAGAAGTTATTCTAAGTGGAGGTGCCATAAATTCTCCACAGCTGCTTATGTTGTCTGGGATTGGCAATGCAGATGATCTAAAAAAGCTGGGGATCCCTGTTGTTTGCCATCTTCCTGGTAATTTTATTATTTCTTTTAACTTTACATCTTCCCATGGATGCAATTCAAAGATCATTAAATGAAATGAATCCATGAAATTCACTTGTCTTTATATCAGATTGTGTGGACTGAAACCTGAGTGTTAAAATCACTGGAAACATGCACTGACTTTCGCACTGGGGAATAAACTCCTACACTTTCTTCACTACATTTGATAGTGAAAAATGCCTTTCTGAAAAATGCCACTGAGTCCTTCTAAAGTAAAGTGGCACCCTTACTCAGAGCTGTGAGTGAGTTTTGATCCACAACAGAGTGTATAAACTCCCAATATCAGATATATTCAAAGACAGAAGGAATAACACGAATGTTTCCTTAAAACTTGAAAAACTAGTACATTTAGAACACGGCTGCCATTTAACTTCCTATTTTCATTCTAGTTATGCTATATTTAGGTAAAAGCTTATTCTGACATGAGCAAAAGGCTGATATGACTGACTCATGGTCTTGGTCTTAGTCATCAGTGCCCTTATAAGAGGTTAGTTTAGTTCCCATTTATGCCATTTTCCGGTTGCAAATGTTGTGTATAATTGTTCTGTGCGAAATAACTTTTTTTCCCCTTTTTTCTTGCCCTGTCTTCATCTCTTCCCCGCACCACCCCCCCCGCCCCCCACCTCCAGGAGTAGGCCAGAACCTTCAAGATCATTTAGAAGTGTATGTCCAGCAAAAGTGCACCAAACCTATTACTCTATATAGTGCACAACAGCCAGTTAACATGATGAGGATTGGTCTAGAATGGCTTTGGAGGTTCACAGGTATGAAACTAAGCATGCAATCATTCTGCCATCGATTGATGTAGAATTATTGCAGCCTTTTATCCATTAATTTCAAAGTCCGGGAGCCCTCATATAATTTTTTCATGTTCTGGGAAATACCGGGAGCTTGCAAATGGACTTGAACTATTTCTTTTTTTTCTAAATCAGAATATTTTAAACCAGTTATTTTATCTTAGCTAACAAGAGATGCTTTTATATGCTATTCTTAAGACTTCTATATCTCTCGTTTTAAGAAAAATTCTACATTTAAAATTCTTGGTGCTATTGAGAAAAGCTGTTGTAAAAAAATGAAGAATAAAACCTATTTGAAATAGATATTGTGTCAATAAAACCTGAAACTATGTTTCTGTATAATTGCCCCAAAAGAGTTAGTTTGTTGCTCTGATCAGACCCCTTTAGGTTTGCACGTAAATCAGAGGTGACTTTCTTTAAAAAGACACACTAATTGTACAGTAGCCCAGCTTATAGCTGGGTTGTACCTTGGTTTTACCTTAAAAAGAACTTGTAGAAATGATCCTTGAAATCAGTAAAATAGTTTGGCTACTTTTAAATTTTTATTACTTTAGTATTTGGCAACTTACACTGGATGTATGTGGCTTTTTACTGTGCAAGTAAATGTTGAGGGCTAACTTACAGTTTTAAATGGATTGAAAATACCATAATATAAGGGGCACTGCAAGCTCTTCACCTTTCCCCTTCAGGCTATGTACTGTGGACGGCTCTGCCTATTACGTGTGGCCAGGGGGATCATGAGTGCACATCACGGAGTGCGCCGAGCAGCAGCACCAGGGTGCTGCAGTCAGTTCCCTCCACACCTGTTAGCATCCTGCCTCTGGAGTTGGACCTCGGCCTGCCAGTTACAGCGAGAGAACTGTAACATCCCACTCGCAAATCAGTGGGATTTCCAGAGTTATGCATATTTACATTTATCTAGTCATCAAAAAACGACTAGATGAAAGTGATGCATATTGCTTAAATCACAAGCTGTTCATAATGGATTTGCGTTCCTTGCAATTGCTACTGTATATATGAATTATTCATAGCAGTGAAACCAAGAGTTAAGTGGTTTTCTTGCTTTTCTGAGGTCTGGCATTTTCTCCCTCATTTACATTTTCTAGGTGAGGGAGCCACTGCCCACTTGGAATCTGGTGGTTTTATCCGAAGTGAACCAGGGGTTCCTCATCCTGACATTCAGTTCCACTTTCTCCCTTCTCAGGTGATTGATCATGGTCGTGTTGCTTCCACAACAGAAGCTTACCAGGTGAGTTGTTGAAGACCACATGCCAGTAGTGTTCTGTAGCAATGGTCAAGTAAGCTCAGGCTCTAATATAAGACTTTGGCATTATACAAAAGAGCTGGCTTAACCTCCTGCTTTGGGGAAAAACATCAGCTTGTTATTTGACATTGTTACCAAAATTATGTCACTTTTATTTCTGGGAAAGTAGGCAAGTATTGAACTGCCGTTTAAGTATTTGCACTATTGAAGTGCCACAGTGCTATTGGTTACGATACCATTGTGCTAAGTGCTGCACAAAATTAAATCAAGGTGTCCCCTGTTCCACTGCATTTTAAACAGGTTTAAGCAAGAATGGATGAGGCCACTCCTTTATTCATGGCACAAATCCCATTTTAGACTATGGTCTTGATCCAAAGTCTGTGCTTCTGCGGCAGAACTGTCCCTGAATATAACTGTTTCTTCTTGCTAATCTCTTTTCTTCAGTGATGAGTGTAATTTGGTCGGATTGCTGATTGTATTAGTAGCTTTGCTACTGCTTTTTTTAAATTGGAATGGTTGTATTTTAAATCAGAAGAACGATTAAGTTGATAAGTTGATAAGACATGCATATTCCTGTTCCCTTATAGAATATCATATTTACAACCATTTTACATAAAATGGAAAGATGTTCAGTGGAATTTTCCAATATTTCCCTTTAACATTTATGTTGCTTAATTTGTAAAGAGTGTCCAAATTGAAAAATAAAAGTCACACTGAATTTGGAAATAGTTCTGGTGGGATTGTGTCATGAGTATAGCCTGGGTGTTGCAGGTCCACGTGGGACCCATGAGAAGCACGAGTGTGGGGTGGCTAAAGCTGAAGAGCAGAGACCCAAATGACCATCCTATCATTGAGCCTAACTACTTGTCAACAGGTAAACGCAGCCTCTCCTTGCTCTGACACTACTTATTTCCAGTAGCAGATTGTCGTATCTTAACACCAGCTGGTGCATTGTTTGTTATTTCTCATTTACAAAAGTCAGTTAGCACCAAAAGAGGCCGTTGTACAAAGCACTTTATACACAAAAATGAATTCCCTGTCGGGGATGCAGTCAGGGTTCATAGTGTTTGCTGCTTCATGCTGTTCCTTTCAGCCCCTCCTTTGCTTGTGAAGGCGGGGATCTCGTTTGCTTCTCTGGGCATAGACTTGGCTAGACAGTGGGTAAAGCGAAATAAAGAGCAATTCTTCACAGCTCACCTATTCCCTTTTGGGACTGTGCAATCTGTGAATGTAAGTATCTGTGACCTTGAAAAATATCCTATTCTATTCCGGCTTTCAGCATAAATCAGACTTCCCCTCCAGCCTTTTTTTCTTTGATGCTGTTTTTTCTGTTACGCATTCTCTATGTATTACTCAATTAAGAGTCTACTTACAGTTTTCTCATTTTCTCTCCATACAGAAAGAGATATTTGGGAATTCCGCCAGTGTGTCAAGTTGACCAGAGAGATCTTTGCTCAGAAAGCTTTTGAAAAATTCCGCGGTCCTGAAATTCAACCAGGAAACCATGTTCAGTCTGACAAAGAAATAGATGCTTTCATAAGGCAGAAGGCTGATAGTGCTTATCATCCTTCCTGCACCTGTAAAATGGGTCAGGTTTCCGATAGCACTGCGGTAGTTGATCCCCAAACAAAAGTAATTGGCATTGAAAACTTAAGAGTGGTAGATGCTTCAATAATGCCCAGTGTTGTCAGTGGAAATTTGAATGCTCCGACTATTATGATAGCAGAGAAAGCTGCAGATATAATTAAGGGCCTCCCATCGCTTCAGGAGAAAAATGTTCCTGTATATAAGCCCAAGACCTTGGAAACACAGAGATAAACAAATGCTCTCATCTTTTCACACCCTTTACTACTTAGGCTTTTATCAGCATGTTGGTGTCTGATACTGAACATGCTAACAAAATAAATACCAGGCAAAAAACCACGCCCTATTAAAATAAATATTAATATGAACCATTCTCTTACATTAGACTATCTAATTCTTTTTTTTTAATCCATTGGTTTAAGTTGCTTATTTTAGTTAAACAGGACCTTTTGTGGTACCAGTCAGATATTTTGTTGGAAAAAAGCTATTTCTAAATGACAAGACAGTTGTGCATGAAAGCCAGAAATACTGTGCAATTGCATGAGGAGTGGAAGAGATTAACGCGTGCTATTTTGAAAACCGTTATGGTATGCCTTGTTATTAAGGAAGGATTTTAACTGCTCTGAGAGTGTCACCCAGGATAACAGCTAGTCAGTAATCCCCACAGCCTGCAGAGAATGATTAAGTCAATGTCAGCATTTATGCAATTTCATATTCACACGCCAAAGTAGTTTGTGTAAGAATTCACAGGAGAGCAAGGAACCGGCATGTGTTCGGAATTGGTCAAATGAGGGTTTTACGAGGGGAAAGCACAGTTTACAAATCCTCACTGAAAGTTAGACTTCGCCATACTTAGCAGTCTTAACTGTATAGTATCCAGAAAGAAGACATATGTTGTATTTATCAGAAACTTATTTTCTAAAAAAATGCAGAACAGGAGCTGATATTTATAAAAATACACGGGAAAACTGGAATTTGTCCTTGCTTTTATGCAAGGAGCTTAGTAGAATTCAGTTCACAATTTAAGCTGATGCAGTTGTACCACTTCACCCTTTAGCACAGTAAGAGGTCTGCGCTTCCTGAAACATCCTTAGTTGCTGGTCTGTGGGTCAAAAGATGAGGGTTTGCAAAAGAGATTTCTCAGCAAATATTCTGAATGGTGCCTTACTATCAAATTTTATTAAAAACATATTACATCCATTTAAAATTAATTACAGATTTTAAATGAAAGGTTAAAATAACTGCAATAAGGTCAGATATTGATGATATGGGAAGAGATCTTTTTTTAAACCGGAAGTAACTCAAGTAACTTAACTTGGTGAACCTATGCTGTATTTTAGTTAGGACTTAAATCTTTGGTTTACTATCTTCAGATGTGTAAAGCAAGGTACATGATCTTTCATGGCTATTTTCTGTGTCCATCTAACTTCCAGGTACTGATTAAAAAAAAAAAAAAAAACCCACAAAAAACCACTAAAGAAACTGGACTCCTTGAATTAAATTGAATCCATTGAATTGTTTGGAGTTATTCAGTATTCCAAAATAACTTCTGACTACACAGCTGTCAAATTATAAAGTAAAAGCTTCTGTAGCCTTAGACTGCTCAAGGATTTGTGGTAAACAGAATAAACTTTTTTTTGCAGAAAAAGTGGAATTTTACACCATTTGAGCAGATTGTAAAAAAAAACTTGCTGACTCAGATACTGGCTAGAGGGACAACTGCAGATGTTTAAGGCAGATACTTCTACCTGGTGCTGCCTGCTGTACGGCAGGGGCTGGAAGCCCTGCTGCTAACTAAGGGAAAGGACTTAATTCACTGGAGTATCTGCATGCAGACAAACAAAACCACTGAAGATGGAAGATGATAGCAGTGAACGCTGCTCCGAAAGGAGACAGGTAAACCCTTTCTATGTATGTGATGCATTCATTTAGAAAGAGGGAAAG
>NW_010423251.1:13478-29372 GCF_000710305.1 Buceros rhinoceros silvestris
GTTTTAAGTCATAGGTGATTGATTAGCTGTGTCAAGACAATTCATCTGATGTAACTGTGCTTTTGAGGAAGGCAGAATTGTGTATGGAGTACCTTTTAATGGCAAATCATTTTCATTCAGCACCCGTGCTTCTGAGGTTTTAATTTAAAGGTATTCAGCAGGCATCTTAGTGTCATTTGCAATACAGAGTATTAGGATACTCGAACTAATATATCCTGGTGAGACTTGCCACAGTCCTGGGCAGTTGGGAGGGGAAGCAATTTGGAAAGACAGAATACTGAAGTTCCTGCGTTTGCAGATTGACAACGCGGGCTTCCACTCTAGGCATGCAAATGGGAATTGTCATTACGCAACTGCAGAGGATCAATTAGCCACTCCCTTCCATAACTTATTAACGAATCTGCCCGGAGCTACCCTCTGGCATTACGTCAAGCTCTAAAAAGATGAGGAAATAGCAAGGTTAGACAGACAAGCCAAACTGCATGTGTGTCCTACATACACATTGCTGCATTGTGCTATCAGATAACGGGGCATTTCTTCCGAAACACCATCACCTTGTCCTGCAATTCTAAACACAGTCAGACACCTTGCAGATTCCTCCCCTTCTGAAAACATTTTCAGCTGTGAAACACAGTTCCTTTATTAATTTAGGCCTGACTGCTGTAAATGTTGAGACTCCTTCATGACATTCCCTTGATGCAGCGCTGAAGAAATGGCTCAGATATAAATTTTGTTGCCCTGGGGAAATCTTCGGATAGCATCAAGCTAGCACTAGTTTCTCCTGCGTTGTATCTGGTGGCTGATAGTGAATTCCTGTTAAGATTGTTTGTACTTCTAGCAGAGACAAGTCTGTAAGGGATACTTAGAACAGGTACAAGGTACTCTAACGTGCTCTGTGGAGCACTGGCAGTCTGCTACCTAAAATTAACCATCTTTTACACATTACAGGATTGCAGAACACAGGCTAGGAATTCCAGAGTCCTACTGAACAAAACAGTAAGCGCAGTGTGTAACTGAGGAGTATTCCCAGTTCTACCCAGACAGAAATTTTTCTATAAATGTGTAGACGATACGACATTATGTATTTAAAAACAGTTAACTGTAAAAGCTGTTTGATGTAAGAATTTGGAAGTTACTAGACCTGCCAGCACGGCTTGAACCAGCAGTGGTGCCGTGAGTGAGAACAGCAGCATTCCCATGGTTAATCGCTTGCTGCAGGTGCTTCAGACAGCTGGAGGTCTCTGGCTGGGGACAATGACATTAAGAAAAAAAGGTGACCAAAAATGATTCTTTTGTACACATATTTGAGATCAAGTTGCTTTAGTGTGAGAAGTGCTTTTAAAAGCAGCAGCAAACAGCAGTAGTTAAAAACTGCACTATATTTAATTAACCTAAGGCCACTCAAGGTTTTATACACCAGAACTTTTGATGTTTCTGCAGCTTAAAATCCCTTACAAGTGCCTGACTGCAATTAGTCTGCAACCCAATGAGGCAGCTACATAAACCCTGGAAAACTGGAAAGTGGGCTTGGAACATGTGTTTTCTACAAAACAAACATAGAAACATAGTTTGAGGAATAATAAAAGCATTTATGCTTTTTTAAAAAAAATCATAGTTAAGAGTTATTGTAGGAAGAACACAAGCAGATCTGTTATAGGATTATAATTTTTAGTCTCTATTCTTCTGTCATCCAAGCTCCAAAAAATGACGTCATTTAAATATATTTTATATTTTACCTTTTTCATGGATTTACTTCACTGTAAGACTTAGCAATGTTTAATTCTTTACTAATGTTTTCTGTCATTATATACATCTATAACCAGATCTGGAAACTCATGAAATGTGCTTTAATTGTTGAGATAATTTCTAGTTTTTCTGTATAGATTAATTACTATGATTGGCAGCATTTAACGGTATCAATTACCATGTAATTGTGCATATATTGATTACTTTTTTCCATATACTTCTGTAATAAAATTGAACAAATATTCTATGTATCCATATATATACACACACACATATGTTCTCCCTTAAACCGTTAACTATATAGAACATGGTTTGTAACTAAATTACCTTCATTATTTATTTTCGCAAGGGTTATTTTCCCATAAAACAGCATGTCTGCCCTGAAGAGTCTCTCATCAAACTACTGAAAGGTAAAGTTTAACCATACTAGCAAGAAAACACAGTGCAGTCAGCATATTGTTTTCTGTCTCCTTGGACAAATAATTAATTGAAAAAAATGTTTTTCAGCTCCATCTGCAAAATTTGATGTGCTAGCAAAAGTCCATGCAGTTAAGTAACCTGGTCCGGGATTTTTCCCTTTTTTAAAAGTTCAGCCTCACTTACCTTAAAGGTGGTTTTCAGCAGTGGGTATACCACAGTCGATGGGACCTTGAAAACCACTCAGTGTTATTTCACAGTGATACCAGATCCAGAAAGCTCCATTTTGATCCATTTCGATCTCCAGCATTTCTTCCTACAAGCTGAGGAAGCCTAACGAAGTGACACTTGCTGGGTAACCTGCCCCGGTGCTTCCCGGCAGGCAGCATGGTCGTTTGACACTTCAGATTTTCCTAATCGTTTTCACAGATCTGTATCTATGGAAGTAATAATTCCCTAGAGAGTAGGGGAGGAATAGTCCCCTTTTCGTATGACTACTCTGATCACTTTATTTCTTTCTGGTTAACAGCAGCCATTCACAAAAGACTAGCACGCTGTGACAGTGCAGACCGATGACTATTCCACACGTTCACTCCCACTCTTCAAACATGCAAACTGAATTTAACTTCTGGTGCTTCTTGGTACAAAGCTATTAGTAAAAGAAGTCCCAAGTATAATAAAATTATTACACAGTTTTATTTTGAAGAACATTTTGCATTTGTTTTAATACAAAATGATGTAGATCAAGAAATAATTTACAAACCTTTTAAGTTCTTATCCTGGCATTTGAAATAAGAATGATTTCAGAGGAAGTCTGTAAGCTATTCATAGGAAACTGTCATTATGTACAAAATGTTTATTGACATGTTTTAAACATCACATTTGTAAAAATGTGAGCTGGATTGCTATCTAGCATATGAATCTACAGGTAAAACCTGATAAGAGAACTTGTTAGAACAAGTCATTGTTATCCAGTGCTAACAAAATAGACAGTAGCTTTCAGTGGTTTTTGATTTTTCCTCCAAGGACATTTCAGCCTCAAAGTCGTTTCAGGGTTTTACTGCATTGTGAACAATACCTAAGCCCTCTCTTGTTTGCATAAAAATAAATCTTTGAAGTAGTACACATAAACCAACAGAAAAGTAGAGGCAATAAAATAGTATACCTCTTATATCAAGGTTTTTGATTCTGTGAAGAATCATTTTATCATTTTTCTTTTCTTTCCAAGCAGGAAAAGTAGTTCAGAAGTGAAGCATTTTCATTCACCTGTAAACTATTTTCGAACCAAGATGCTTCCTCTCAAAGTAGGGTATGTAGGAAATACACTTTGCTAAAACTGATTTTCTCTTGCCCAGTAATACCCTCGCATGAACTTGCCAATTTTAAATTTATTTTATTATTTATTTCTAGCATGGGACTAATAAAAAAAATAAAATTAGAATTTATTTTTCAAAGTTAAAATAACTTTAAATCTTTTACCTTTCCAAGTATAAGACTGTAAATAGTCAACTGTGCATCCCTTATGCAGAGAGATTTGACTTATTTAAAAAAAAAAAATCTGCCCTGTTGCCAAGTTCAAGCTTGACACTTTATCCCAAAAAGAGATTTACACTGAGAGGTGGCTCTATTTAAATATTTGTTATATATCTATATATTCCAAGTAAAAATACTTCTATCTAGAATTCTGTGGAGAGTTACAATAATTAGGATCCATAAATATTGCTGCAGTTCAATTACGGTACAATAATTACAAAATATAGAACATCTCTTTACAAATACAAATCATTGTATATTACAATTCATTTACAATAATTTCTACTATATAATTTTTAGCAAACTATCTTATCTAATTCTACTGTAACCTGGTTGCAAGTGCATTAGTAAGAATGCAATTATTCCAGTATATTTTGCCCTTAACGTGATAGTCGTAAAACAGACTATCTGGATGATATTTTCCTATGTAAACTGGTGTTACATATGACAGATTATTCCCTATATAACTTTTTTCCCCAACAATCTCTAACAGGTAGAGCATGACAAACCATTTTAAAAGAGCATTAAGAAATGAAATCAGGAGGCAAGTTTGAAAACCTTAGAATGGATATGCAACAGGTAGCCGATATGCTATTGAGTGCTGAGGTAATGACATTAGTGGGTGTCATCACTCATCTCGTTGCTATTTCCCACGCAATTTTGTGCCAGACTTGTACATTTTCCTTGACAAAATCCTGCTCCACTGTGGACAGCAGCACAAGGTTGAAAGACAGGCAAGATATTACACCTCAGAACCCTGCTCTAGCCCTCAAAAAACTGATTGTCACAATCTGCTTGGTCTCAAAACAACCTTATTCCTGGAGGAATTGAAGATTCGGGGGGAGGAGACTTGACGTACTGCAGCTCTGATCACATTTCGGCAACATGGAGATAATAAATTCTTAAGTTATGGCTTCCTTGAGGTGTGACATCACTTGTACAAAACTTGATTGGTTATTCACTCCAGCTAGTGCCTAGCATCTTTAAACTATGAGGCACTTTTTCTGTTATTAGAATCATTTTCCTTGCCTAATACTATAAACTTGTAATGCATATCATTTCATCAGCTAAGTCTTCTTCATATCGTCCCGTTTCTGGTTCTTCGTCACTGTAGCCAGGACCAAAATCTTGAAGTTCATAATCCTGTCTGCTTAAAATGGGGAACATATCCCCATTGGTCCCATTGCTGATATTTCCATTGAGGAGATTACTTGCTGCACTTTCCATCTCATCAATAGTCATGTCGCATGCATCAGCAATCTCGTGTTTTGTAGCTGAAACAAATTTAGGGTCCTTTGCATACCTTCCTAGGCCTTCAGATATGAGCACCTGGCAGATGGAGGGGAGAGAATGAGATATACAGTGGAACTGTAGAAGAACATTCAGGTCATAACATTTCTCATTTGTGGAAAATACTAGAAGCCGCGTACTGAACCACTACAGCAACCCTCAGGAAAACTGTATGTGCAAAGAACAAGCCAGCAGCTCCAAACCACCCTGTCAGTTACGTGATAACGTAACTGATGATGCAACACGACTGACTTTTGTCTAAAGTCTGCAAGTAGTCTTTGATAAACGTCAATTATCAGGTTGATACGCTAATGACAACGGTTAATATATCTTGGTGCAAACAGAACAATTGCCTGAAACACAGCATTTTAGATACCTTCTCAGTATTTTTGAGAAGATTTGCAATTAAAATTTAACAAAATGTGTTATCTCACAGCAATGGAAAGGAAGTGATAGATGGAGGCAAGTACGGTAACTATGGTTCAAAAATGCTTATACACTCTTTATCTTGAAATCTTTTTTAATATAAAAGGGAATTCTTAACATTCTTTAGTACACCTCCAAATCAATCCTTGTAGTTATTCATAATAATAATAACTATGCATTTAGTATACTGATTCATAGAGTTCTTCATTTTTTAAGATGCCTGCAAAAATGGTGATGTTTTTCTAGTGAAACAATAGAGAGAACAGGCATACGCATCATCTTTTACCTGTCAGCCATTGTGGAATGAGACATCATAACTGATCCTCATCTAGAAATCGTATGTTTTCAAATACCTCTGAAAGCTCTCCAGCTCCCTGACACACTAGTGTGAAGATTTGGATTCAGCAGAAATTGTTTACTACAAGACAGCTATGAAATAAGGTCCCTTGTCTTTACCTAAAAAAAGTTTAAGGCTTTGAAACTGAAAATGCCACATTTCCAGAGAGATAATGTGAACTGAATTATACACTTTTTAAAGCCGAACCAAAATCTGAACAGACAGACACTCTTGGCTACTCCAGAGGTTTCTGTAATACTTACCGCTTCCACCAAACTGTCTGCGCTCCTCTGTTTGTCACTATGTTTATGCCTAAAGTCATTAGGCACCGTTAAATTGGCTGGTGTAAATGTTCGGTAGGAAATATCAGGGTCATCAGTGTACCAAGAGCTCCTGTGCAGGGAAGGCAGGCTGCCATTCATATGCTCTGTAGATTCAGCCCTATCAACCTGGATTAGAGGTGTGTAGTACGGAGTACGGTCCCTGTTGGGAGGGGTAGCGGGTGGGGTAGCCCAGGAACGCGTTGAACGACTTGGTGAATGTCTATGCGCTTTGCTGGAATCCAGACCTGCAACAGCCATGACCTGGCAATGGGAAGAATTTCAGAAGCTGGTGATTTCAATTGCTCAGACACACTCACTTCTCGTTTCAGCAGTTAGTTCAAGCACTGTTCAGGCAGCAGCTATGCAAAGTTAATGTTCTCGGACATTTAATACTTCTCTAAAGGAAGAACAGGACTGAAATGGCTAAATTGACATCCAGTGGTATCTCTTCCTATTACTACTCAGATCACAAAATCTTGGAGTTAGCATTAATAAAGAAAAATAATGGCTTATACAATACACTAAGCAAAGAAATCAAAGTGTAGAAAGAAACATTCCTTCTGCCCTGTCGGGACACGATAGGAAACTGTCAGCACTTTCCAAACATTCTGGATGATGTCTCTAGGCGACAGAAACTGCTATCTTCCCAGGGCCAAGTCAGAGCTGGCCTCTGAGCCCCAGAAGACGTGTACCTTGTACTTGCGCATTCTCACAGACGGAGCTGAGTAACGGCATAGGCGAAGATTAAGAGACAGTTGCTGTATTAAGCAGTCCTGGTCAAATTCCTTAGGGTGTCCCGACCCTCTGTGGACACTTAGAAGATTCATAGGGACAATCTGCTCATTTCAGTGGTTTGCTGAAGGTCAGAGTTTGAGAACTAGCAACTACAAGCCTACACTTGGCCTACGAGTCGTGCACAGGTAAACCGCATAATACACTAGTGTGGTTTCAAACAACAATGACAGACAGAAGGACAATATAGAAGCTGGAAAGATGTAATTCATTATTAGTTAAATAAGATTTTGTGCTTACCTGCTGTTGCATTAAGTGAAGTGGTAAAGCAGTGCGATGGTGGAAATTAGGAGAGAGTGGTATGTCATCTTGACTACTTTGTCGGCGGAGGCATTCAAAGTTAAAGGAAGATCGTCTATTTGCTATAAGGAAACCATAATTTGTTAGGAAAATAAAATATTTTTCCTCAAAGTATTCTTTCCAGATTCCAGCGTGAGTCAACCATCAGACAAATAAGAGAATACTCCCCAGTAAAAAGTAGGTTGTGCTAACAGAAGCAAGCAGCTGGATATAAGATAAAGAATAGATTCTTTGTACAAGCAAATGCTGTCCTAGGTAGAATCCGCCAAACAAGCAGCCAAACAGGACAGCATTTGAAGCAGCTGTTTTACAAAGCGGCCTTGTGTTACACAGCAGACTGGTTCAGACACTTAACTCCAGAGTTCTGCTGTAAACTGCTCTGAACAGTTACAAAGAACAGTTCCTTCTTTCTGCCCCATAATTTCATGAACCAGACTTCCCACAGGAAACAAATCCCCGGTTCCTTGGAAGCAATGTGCAATATGAAAAAACATACTGCATATCAAAGGTGGCTCATGTTGTCCATTCCTGATGTTTACTCCATTACTTACAACAATGGTAAGTCATGGTGTCTGCTGTTACACGTGCTGCTATTACTCATGTAAACACTAGAAAGGAAAAAGCAGAAATCTAAACTGGATCGAGGTGTTTGGCCTATGTGGAAATGCTTCAGCTGGTCCTGGTGAAAGCCTGCTTAAGAACGGGAAGCAGCCCATGGGCATCATTCTCTGTGTTAGCTTCAGTGTGAAGAAACCCTGGATGCTGAACAGCAGCTGGAATCCAGAGTCGTCCCTAGAGCTGTGAGCATCACAGTGGAAAGCTGGAACCAGCCTGACTGTACTCCGCAACAATACAAAGCTGCGCTCTCTTGAAACTTACTGAAACTATTCTTGGTATTGTTTTTTCCAACACCAAGAATTTTTGTGAACGGAATTGAAGAGTTCAGTGCCATAGACTTCGGATTCCTCATAGCTGTCACCAGACGATGCTGGATACTAAACAAACAAGGTTCCTTAAAGGCCAGTTAAACCAAAATAGGCACCTCCAGGAGGTGATTCAGTCCACGTAATGCAAACTTTGTGTCTCTTTCTGTTGTCTCTATGGTAAATACGGGAGTGTAAGCTCCTCATCCTAACAAATGCTAAATGACCCAATACCAAAACAAAAAGCAAACCAAAAAGTACCCTCATCCAAAACAAGATACTTCTTTGCACATGCTTCTCTTCAGGAAAGAGTCTGAAAGAACATCTTCATCATTTCTCAGTGCACTTCTGGAAGATGCTTAAATTCTGTGGTGATGAGTTTGGAATAAAAACTCTAGAGTTGACGCAGAGCTCAGTTTACTAACTACAGTACTTGGCCAAGGCACAGTACGTTACATTGACTTGGACTGAATCCAGATGTTAGCAGAAACTGTTTAGTGCAATGTTGCAGCTTCTTTTCTGTTTTCTTTCACTTTTTTTTTTCTTTATATGAGAACACCAAGGCTTCCTCTCGAGGCCAAACAGCCCATACACTAGTTACAAATAAGAGGTTTGAGCTTCCTTTAAAATTTGCTGAGATACCAAGCCTCCAAATTTTACACAGTGTTCCTGAACGGTAAAGAAATGGTTATGGCCTGACTGTGCTCTTGTGACACTGTACTGATGTAAGTACAATGTCCTACACTACCCTTACACAACTTAGATCAGAACAAAGTTCTCTTATCCCAGGATATCAAATACCCTTTTATCTAGTATATTTATCTAGTCTCTGGTACATGAGATAAAAAGTGTAAGCTTCCTCTAAAAGAAATGTCTGCTTAATACCGTCATTGGGAATTTATCAGAAAATGTGAATGAATCCCAAAGGCTGCAGTCACAGGAAGCCTTCAACCCTCCCCTCACTACACTTCCATGGGAAGACCCCAGAGGATTTCTAGTTTTTTTCCTGCAATGTATGGAATGGATATACAAAGCATCCCTCTATTTCTTCGGCTTAAAATTTCTCTGCTATCAGAAAAGCTTGTAGAAAGACATACAGGAGTCTCCTTTCACAGACTCCCCTTTGTCTGAAGGCTTTTCCTTCTGTGACTGGAAGAGAGCTACCAGCTTTCTGTACACATCACTGTCATTCATCGGAGCCGCGTTATTTACTCTCTACAGTGCAAGACCCATGTTATTCTCTTTTGCCATCTGTTCCCCTTAAGGTCAGGTCAGAAAGCCAAAGAGCAGAGAGCATTACTAGACTTGTCCTAAGGAGCTGAGTGCCTAAAGTGAGGATCCAGCACTGTCAGTACTGTTGGAGAATGTTTCCTTTATTAATTAATTAATCAGTTATTAATAGATTTTGCTGCTGCCCTTTACTACAGCTTTCTGCAGCTTTAAGCAGTCTGAGACAGTACCTCAGAGGCTGTATAGTGATCCCACTAGACTTGTCTCTCAGACATGTTTCTTTTTAAAGTCTATACCTGCATTTTCTTTAGGGTGTCTGAGACAGGAAAGGACTGAAACCCATCTTCCTGCTCAGGGGGTCCTTACAGTCATACTTCCACAGAGAAGTGCTCTGTGGCTGGCAGCTGGCATTATTATAATGAAAACCAACTGCTTTTACTAGAAAGCCAATCCACCTTAGAGCAGACAAAACATAGCGACTCTTCTGGAAATGATCCCGTACCGCATTGCCTGGATGGCACTGGTTAGATGGCGTCATCTGAAGACAGGTTAATATGTTAATATAACATAACAGACCTGGCTGTGCTGACCACATTGCAGCGTAAGAGAACCGTCAGGGATGCTACAGGGTTACATGAAGCTGAGTGTTGTTTCTTGGGCACCAACAAGAAAGAACCTTAGAAGGAGGTTTATTCTGCACTTCACAACCCCAAGTACTTCCTCTCTGTGAAGTGTCAGAGGTCAAAGACCAAAATCCAAGACCTTTGACTCTGTGCCTAGTTTCACCAGAAGATTAGCACTGCTAGTCTCTGTGGTATGGCCTGAAACAAATGAAACCAAAATTACAAGATAAGAAGCACAGAAATGCAGATAAAGCAATATTGTGCTTGAGATAAGAAGAAACCAAGGGAAAGATCTAAGGAGGAGACAGAGGAAGAGCCAGCAGCTGAGTCACTAGAGACAGTGGCACTGATTCAGGGCACCACTGCTCATCTGTAGGTGTGAATAAAGGGCACACGATTGAAACCCTCTGGTCAAAGTTTCAAAGCAAACTGCTTTGCCTTCTGCCTTGCTCTTGCTTCATTTACCAAATCAAGTTGCAGCTAGCAATTAAATTTGTCATTTTTATATTACTGCGTGAGGCAAGAGGTATTAGAAAAGACTGACTTGTAAGCGAGGATCCATAGACCCCTGAGCAGTCCCTCAGGATGGGTAGAGATTTCTGCCATACACAGTAACCCACTAGCAACACTAATCAAGAAATGTCACATTTGAAATGCAAGTTAAAAAGAATCCTTTTAGAACAGAAACATGTCTGAATGCATCTAAATAACTCTGGATTTGCAAACAAATTGTTCTCAGTGTACTTACGTGTTGGTGTTGGAGGTAGCAGCCGTCTCCTAGGAGATCTTTTTGTATCATAACAGATCTGTGAATCATCTTCCTCAAAAAAACCATGCGGGTGATGGTAACCTTTTGGTCTCTCAAAATCAGAGTCATGGCAGTGATATCTACAGTGGTAATCATATATATGCCTGCATTTAAAATACAATAAAGAAATGTTATTTCAGTCAGTTTCTGTAAATTGATGTATTAGATTTCTTCTAGAAGATTTTAAAATCGACTATTTCTCTAGCAAGATAACCAAACATCACATTATGTAATTACGCAACTCGATTTTTAAATGCAGTTTCTGTATGCAAAATGCCTTCCACATTCTGGATACTTGTTGAAAATCATATCTTGGAAGGGTGTTATTTGACTGTAATTTATCATATCAAAAGATTAGTGACCTGAGAATTCTGCAAAATTTAGCTTTCATGCAAATCTTAGCTTTTAGGCAAACCAAAAAGATGCAGATTAGGGTGCCAATCTTGCCAGAATTCTGATGGCAGCAGAGGAGGAGAGAGGAGGAAAATAAAGCACACACTTACGGATGTAAGAGAAAATGACAATAAATTCTTCTGCTTCTGGGCTGGACTTCAAAACAAAAAATCATTGACAGAGTGGAGAATATTTTTGAGATGTTACTGAGTTTATTCAGCATAAGGGAAACAAGCTATTGTAAGGAAGATGAATTTTCTCAAGGTCTTGTGAATGCCTATGTCTACATTTTAATGAGATGATAAATATGGAATTTAAAAAAAATAAGATACTAGTAAAAAGGTGCATTTCTTTTTTTTCCCCTTAAATCGGAGGCCTTTCAGTATTACCACATACAGGTTCTGTTCCGTGATAGGTTGATACTCAGAAAAAACTGGAACGGTCTCACATTTGAAGGACTAAATCAGGAATACCAGGACTTCCTCCCAAAGCAGTACCCAATCACTGCCTGAACAACTGGAAACCTGTTAACTGTGTGCCAAGGTAGGACCTGCCCTGCTGCTGAAGCCATCAGCACAGTGCTCAAATCAGGCTCATCTGCGTCATGTTCAAAGCCCACCTAACTCGGGAGTCATTGTTGTCAAGTTAGAAAACCCCACTCCAGTCCATTTCTGAAGAAACCGTGTGAAATAAATCAAGGTCTCGTCGTCTTAGATCTGCAATGAAGTTATTGAATGCAAAGATCACAGGAATTAAATACCAGGATCTGGCAAGAGTTGTTAAAAACGCTTCTGGAGAAATACCGTAGTTAACTAGGATACTGTTCCAGGTTTTGGCTGGAGAAAACAGAAGTGAGTTAGAAAAAATGGGAGGAACCAAGGTGACGAAACTAGAATTCTTGCAGTTACAGCAAGGACTCTCAAATTAATACAACTTTGGATGTTATGCAGTAATACAAATTTGTAAGAAATGCTACTTGTTGACTAAAATTAAATTGATGGCATTTCCATAATGCTTATGAAGTATAAAGCTTCAAAAATTCTATTCCAAACATATAAAGGCCAGGATAACTATGACAGTGTTAAGTGTTTGTACTAAGGAGACAAAAAATGGTGCCAAGAGGAGGATTATCAATAGAGAGGTATAATGAGAATTCTTAGAAGGAAATAATCCAATTCTTTATTAGTCCAGCTAGTCATACCTTATGCTCTCAGTCTATAGTTTACCAGTTCCACTTTTCTTTTGAAGTTAAATTAAAAGGAGAAAACTCTTTCTAAAGGTTCCTCTATCTGAGCTTGATCCTTCTGCCATTGTACATAAAATTTTATTTATAAATGAAATGCTTAAAGAAGCACTGTCTGGTTTATACCCAGTTCAAAGCAACTCTGTGCTTTCCTTTGAATTTGGTACAGAAGTTTTGCTGGAGTCAGCACACGACGCCAAGTACGAAAGATGTTTGGTGCACACACTATTTCTACTCGCCATCTCACTTGCCAGCGGCTGCGGAGTGTTAACTTCACGAGAGAGTTCTCAGTGCCAGTGCACTTAGTGAAGCCTTTGCAGATAGGTACCTAACTCACTGAAACATTTTTCCAAGTTTTACAAGCATCCTCACCTGCTTCCTGACAACATACTGTCTTCCTCATAATATTCTTCTCCACTAAAATATTCCTGCTCTCCCAAATAACGATCATCATTGCAATAGTCTTGAACTTCACATTCTTCACGACAAATAGTAGGTCGACGCCCATCACCAGAGTCAGATCTGTAAGTAGCAAATACTCTTTTATATTTTATTTATATAAATTATATATTGTACCTTTTACACACAGTTCTTTTAATGTGCTTCCAAGAAAAAAAAGCATTAACAACTTTCCTGTTATCAGAACGTGATGTCACACTAAACTGCACAGAACCACAGTTGTTTAGAACTACTGTTCAGCATATTTTACCTGTTCCTTTATTTCCATCCCCATTAAAATAACCGATATGGGGATGCTCAGTGGAGTCAAATACATTTAAGACATTTTTACAAAATATGAATTCAGAGTGCTTTGAAAAAACTCAGCCTCTCTCTGAAGTTTGCCATGTGGTGAAAATATTATGGAGTGCTCACTGAGGTATTCCAAGAAAAGTCAGAAATGCATGTGCAAATCCAGACACAAAAAAGGAGCACTGAATGCACATTTAGCAATGCCCTTCAAAAATCACAATCTATCCTCTCTTATTTAAAAGTTGTCTTAGAAAACATTCTGACATAAGAACAGGAGAGATTTGGGGTCCCCTGTAAATGGAACTGTAAATATTAATATTGACCCAAGCTAAAGCCAGTGGGTTTTCCAGTCTTTGCAACTCAATTTTAAGCAAGGGCTACCATTAGGTGTGAGCTTTTGTCTGCTGAGAACTGCACAAACTTGCCCGGACTTTTAAAAGTGCTTGAGAAATTTTGAACTTTTTCAGAAGTTTATTCCTTTCAGAATAGGCAGTGGAAAATTTGACTTAGAAATTGTCACTTAAGTTATTCAGCATATGCATTACCATATAGTTAATTTGGAAAATTGTACTGCTTAAAAAAGAAAGAAGAAAAAGAAATAAGAAAAGGGGAAAACAGAAAAAGAAACTACTTTGTCCTCTTCAATTATGTCAGAACTACATGAACTCACCTAATGTATGTTTCATAGTAGCGAGTTCTATCCCGGTAAGCCATGAAAATAAGAAGAAAGGTATTTTAATATCGGGTAGTTTACAGAAATTCACTGGTGATTACTGTGTCCACGATGAAACTAATAAAGACAGACTTTAAAGGAAACGACTCTTTCAAGCCTTATTAAAAATCATACACATTTCCCGTATGTCAGAGGTATATTTAAATACGTTTCACACATCAGTAGGCAACAGAAAGGAAGCAAAATAGATAAATTAACTTCACGCAGCATGGCTTCTTACAGTGTATTTATAATACAAATTGATTTAAAAGCAAACACAGATTTGTAAGTTTACCTCCTACTGCTTGGCCTTCTACGCTTCTCATGATCAGTTCTGGAGTATGAACGGTAACCGTTTTCAGATCTGTGCTCGCGATTTCCAAAATTTGTGTGTTTTCCGTGAACTTTGGACACGTTGGCATTATTGAGATTGGCATTGGTTGAGTTCGGAACTTGCTTTCCTACCGAGTTGTGATTGTGATGATTGTGGTATACAGAATTTCCTGCCTGAGAATATATATTTTTCTCAGTATCACTTGCAGATGGAATTGAAGGCCGCTGAACATGTAAGGGACGGTGTGTGGTGTTGATCTGATGAAATGAATCTCGCCTGTCACTGCTAATATGGTTTATGTGGTTGCCAAAGAGGGCACCATTCCTCTGTTTTAGGGAAAGAGAAAGAAAAAATTACATCAGATACCTTAACAGAACATATTTCTGACAGTGATAACTTTCCTGTCCTACATGCAAACAAAAGTAGCAACTCAGATAATCTGTGATTTTCCTTTCTAAGTTTACGATGCTTCACGTGGGATCTCCTGAAGTGACAGAGACGTGGTTGTGATCATAACAATATTTGTATTTCAGAGTCAAACCAACATTATGCCGTGGTCATTATTCTTTTTCTCTACAATTAAATACGACATCCAGCTTTCTCCACGTCATTACGCAGGAGAAAACCAGATTCCCATACATGAACATGCACCAACTTCCTCAGAGAGGGGTGTGCCTGCTTATTTTTTGAGAACACTTTGGTGGAATTCTCTCCTCCTAGAGCATCGATTTGCAACAGGTGTCACTCGGACAGGATGGAGTGCCATGCAACAGCTCGCAAGCATATCCCACGTAGGAAACATTAAGCTTCAGTGCTTCCATTCTTTCTTCTTGCAGAGGTACAAGAGTCGTAACTCTTTACCGGCCCTGAGAGTATAATGGATGGTGAAAGAGAGAATGAGGTGCTAAGTTATGACTGTGACATGCAGCTCTCTTTTACGTCTGACCCAGATCATGTAGCCTCCCTGTCTAGCCAGGTGTAGGTCTTGGATGACAGCAGTCTGTCTTGAAGCTCAGTCTAGGGAAGACAGGAGGTGATGATGGTTGACATAGAAATGCATCTACTGATGGTAGCTGCAGCACTGTCTCCAGTGCCACATCCTCCTTTTTTGCAGAGGACAGTCGCAAGCTCTGGGGCTTGTGATGGAACTGCTGCAGAAGCCTGCTTTTACAGCTGCTGCTTCTGAAATGCTTCTGAAAAACAAAGTTTTCTTGCTGGCTGACAAACGGTTTGTAGATTGCTCCTGATTATAACACCAGCTTTACTGTTCATCATTAGACTGAATATCTATAGCATAAAAGAGGAAAGTTAATCTTTTTTTTCTGATTGATTCTTATTAATAACCCCCTCAGGAAACTGGAAATGGCATCTATATTTAGTTGGCTTGTATGTAATTCCAGGCATTCACTTTAAAATACGCAGCTCTGTGTCAGCTGTGGTTTGGCTGCAGGATTTCAGTCTCTTCTTCCTATCTACCACTGCAGAAGTTAAGATATCTCCAGATTAAACCTTGCCACTATCAAAATTTGAGATGGCAAGGTTCATACCTTTTCATAGGACTTGCTTAAGAAAAAGAAAAGAATTAATGAGGAGAATTAGGGGCAGGAAAATCACCCTGCAGGAAAATCACCTAAATTTATGATGAGACACAAGTCTCCCGGTAATATCGGTTTTATAGAAATATATAAAATATACTTATAAAATATTTATATTG
>NW_010423252.1:0-11004 GCF_000710305.1 Buceros rhinoceros silvestris
GGTGTGCCTTGCCCCGAAGCCAACAGCCGGGTCCCCAAACTTCATCCGTGTCCAGCGCCCGAATTGGCTCCCGCGCTTCACGGGGAGCCCCTGTCCTTGCACGCCCCCCGGTCCGAGCACCTTCCAGAGAAGCAACGTCCTACTCCCAGACTGGAATTTTCCAGCTGTGGGGAGATGCCCCCCGTCCTGGTATCTGTCCACCCGTGGCTGCAGCAGCCGCCGAGTCAATGCCGCCAGGATCTCCGCCCAGGTCACCCAACCGCGGGTCCCGGGCACTCCCGAGAGTTTTTATTGCGCCTCTTCGTGACAGAGACCAGGGAAGCTGAAGTACAGAGGGGTCACGGAGTTTGTGGGCAGGCACACTCAGCCCCAGTGGGAGCGGACCCTGAGAGGGCATCCCCCTGAGGCGCTCTGGAGAGGTGGACTGGGAGAGGGCAAGAGCAGGAAGGCTGGGGAAGGTCTCTTTCACCCCTGCCTGGCACACGGGTGTCTGCCGAGGGATGCACTTGCTGGTTTTCTGGAGTAAAGTTTGAGGCAGATGCTCCTGGGTGAGTTGTAAAGTACTTTTTTCTCCATGCTTATCCCACTTGCCTAGCCAGCCAGGGGACACGAGAGGAGAGGCAGTCTCAGCAGCTAGTGCATGAGAGGGAGAAACCCCCCAGGTGCTGCAAATCTGGAGAGAAGCAGCTGGTTCCTCAGTAACTCCTTAAGCAAACCTGCCAAGGGGCAATTTCTGTGCGCACTGGGGAGAAGGGGTGTTTGGATCAGCCAGGCAGCACCAAGTGTCCCTGTGGCAGAGCAGTAATGACAAGCAATAAACACCCATCCAGCAATGTGAAGCCTGCACAGCTCAGTGAGTGGGGGAGCGTGAACAATGCAGCCTCTGCAGGTGCTTTCAGCTCCTTTCCTGGACCCAGAGGAGGCCTCCTTGTGCAAAGCACATATGCAGAGAGTGTAGCAGGGTACAGTGGCTTCACATGCAAGTTTGATCCCCCATCTCTGTTCTGATTTAAATCTTGTTTGGTGCAAAAAAGGGAAAAATGGATGGTGAGGTTCGTACCCTGCATCCCTCAACCCCCAAACACCCTCAGACAGAGCTAGGAACAGGGGCCATATCGCAAGTTGTGAGACAGGTGCACAGAGACAGCAGGACAGGATCCTTGCAGAAGGGAGCCCATTGTTGCTCCAAAATGAGATGCCGTGTTAGGAGATTATGGGCAGATCAGTCTCAGGTAAAGGAGAGGGTCACTGGCAGAGCTGCATGTGACAGCCTGTGTCACATCAGTTTGCAGCCGTGCATGCCGCCAATGCCCTTCTCTCTGTGCCTTGCAGCAAAGTGTGGGGGCAGGGATCACTT
Source organism: Buceros rhinoceros silvestris (assembly GCF_000710305.1). NCBI lineage: Eukaryota > Metazoa > Chordata > Aves > Bucerotiformes > Bucerotidae > Buceros > Buceros rhinoceros. The sequence continues at coordinate 1,358 of NW_010423252.1, forward strand.
TTGGTGCCTGCTCCATGGCTTCCTGGAAGCTATCTGTTAGCAGTCAGTCATGGGACACGGACCGTACCTGAGCACCAGTGGCTGAGAGCGTGCTGTGCCAGCCCCATGCGAGGCCAGGAGCCTGGTGACTGTGATTCCTCCCCTCCCTTCAGTATCGCTCTCAGGGCACTTCAGTCTGCACTGAATTAAGGGTCCACAGTACAGAGGTAGATGCACTGAACAGCTAATGCGTAGTACCAGGTATTTCAGGAATCGGGTAAGATCAAGATGAAACTCTTGGCTTCTCTGACATTTTCAGTGTAGTAATAATAATAATTACAATGACTGATAAACCATTTAGGCAACCTTGCAATCTCAAAGCAGTTCAGCCAGATGACACTGAGCACAGCTCAGATGAGGCCACCTTTATAGCAAAGGGCCTCAGCCTGACTTGCAAGAGGCTTAGCAGCCACGGGATAGAAGTAAAGCAGTTGAGCTGAGGATGTTTGCTCCCGTAGCAGGGATTTTTCATGAGTGGGGCTCCCGCACCTTTGGGCTTTGTTGCAGTGTCGTTTGGGAAGACTGTTGCCTAGGGAGCTGTACAGAGCTAGAGCAGCTAAATGTATGCAAGAGAGAATGTGCTTCCACAATGTACAGCCCTTAAATTCACATGCTTTCTGTGGTTTGGGAACATTTTTGACTAGTGCTTGTGTCCTCTTGTGGCATCTTCCCCGCAGAGTGTCCAAGGTGGTACTGGACAGCTCAAGGCTGTGTCTCCTGTGTACCAAGCAACATTTCTTGCCTGTGAAGCATCAGTAGGGATGCTTTGTGGCAGGGAACTTCCCTCTGCTTCAGCAGCAGGCCAGGAGATGTCCCTGAGAGTCTAAGAGCAAACTTGTACCTAGCAGGCAGCTTGCTGTCAGGAGCGGATTCACATCAGCCATACCCTTGGATGGCTTTCCTCCCTTCTTCACCACAGTAATCACCGGCCAGCAGCACTGCTCTGCACACACCACTGTTTCTCAGTGCCTTCATAGCTCTAGCCCCCATTGCCCCCCATTTCCCTTGGGGTGCTGGTGATGCACATATGTCACCTCTAGCTTCTCACCAAGGCATCAGGAGGCAATGTGGCTGTCCCAGCCTTGAGGAGTGACCCCACAACTCCATCCACCTTCTGGAGCTTCTTCCAAGGTCTTGTCTTCCTCCTCTTTAACACTCTAAGTTGTCTGTCCTATTCCCGATATTTGGGAGTAATAAAGAGATCTCCAGACAAGCCTTTTATATGTATGCCTACGAGTGGTGAGATATTTGATAGACTCCAAAGATGCCCTTTACTGAGCATGCAAAATTGCTCTGGGAAAGCTCTGCAATTATTCTGCAGGATGTACATGCGAAAGATGAAATCTGTGCCCTTCCTTCTTGTATTTAATTGTTTCTAATAAAAGGAGAAGCCTACAAAGGTGTTAATAAACCAGACTGGAAGACAGATTCCACACACCTGCAGGGCCCCGGAGAAGTCTAGAATCACTCTGCCCTTTTTGCTCCTGGCCTTTCTGTCTAATAATAAGCATTATGCTTGTCTGCACCACTTCCCATCCTGAGATCTCAAAGTACTCCGCATACGTGATTAAGAGCACTCCCTGCCCACGTACGGAGCTGTTTGTCAGGATGACTACCCTCACTTTACAAGGGAGACACTGCAGCTGATAGCGTCAGAGCTTAGACAGCCCCAGATCATCTGTCTCCCAGGCAAGGCCCCTGCGTCTCTGAGAAGCACTTGCTGGGAAGCAGTTCAGCCTAAGAGGACTGCTATTTCAAACCTACCAGTACCATAAGAGACTAATAGATACAGCGTGTGGATGAAACCTGTGGCTATCAACACCCTCCTCTCGGGTGCAGGTATGACTGCCCACAGCCCACTCCTTGAAAGGGACACTGGTCAGACCCCACCGATTCCTCCAGGCTGGGGAATGTCTCCAAAACGCACTCTGACCGTAGTTTTCACAGTTATGAAAACTTGGTCCTTTATCCTTTCATGCTCTTTTAAGCTGTGCAGGCTCATAATTAAGAGCTTGAAGTCTCTTCTAGCTCACTCTCATGTGACATTAGTGCTCCCAAAGGTCTTTCCTTAAGAGCCTGAATTTATCTACTTTGCCAGTGTTCCCAAGTGTTCAATCAACTGCCTTGGCTTTCTCTGCTGCACAGTGCAAGGTGCTGTCTGAGATAAAAACATTGCACTCTGCAAATTCCTCAAATTTATAAAATGTGAACTAAATTTCCTCAGGAGACACGGCTTTCCAGGGCTGTGACACAGAACCGGGATCCACAGCACTGGCACGTGGACTTTGAGATTTTGTTTGCCGTTTGTCCCTCCTCGGAGCAGGTCCTCCCACTAACACCTGATGCACAAAAGAAAGATTCGTTAAGGTGAGGCTAGTTAGCTCACAGTGACAAATGACGAGGGACATCGGGGTGAAAAACAAAGCAATAAACAGCGTTGAAGAGGGAAAATGAACGCTTCTCTACACAACTTTACTTAGTAGAGGAACGGGATTGCATTCAGGAAAATGTGAAAGGTAGTAATTTGGTGATAAAAGTATTTTCCCCTAGTGATATATGGGACTTGCTGTGCATAGTGACATATGGAACTCGCTGCTACAAGACGCTGCTGGTACTGAGTGTAGGATTCAGGAAAGAAGGAGACATTTGGATGGATAGTAGATCATTCGTAACTGGACAGGACAGTCCATTTGAAAGAAATCTAAATCTTCAGGCTTCAACCTCTCACAATCGTCTAGCATAGGATTTCTTGTACCTTCCAAAACCCACAACACTGATCAATGTAAGATACAAAGGACAAAAGGAGACAGACATGTTCGAGTGAGGATCGCTGGGGCATATCTTCATTTCCATGCAGAAGCAAAAAATACACTTACAGGTTTGGTTTTTGTCAGCTGGAAGGGGTTCAGGATAAGTTCTGACGAGATTTGAGTTGGTCCAGTGGTGGTTACGCTGCCACTTCCCCTGCCTGTGCTGTGGATTTTAATAGACTGACAGCATGCTGGCGACTTTGTGTGGTGCTGGTCTATGAATAATACTGCATTACAAAAGAAATCGGTATTGTCCTATTCCCTGGATGTTACCCCTTGGCAATGAGAGCAAGGGCACTTGTTCCCAGTACAGCCAGCCTCTAGGCAAGCGAAGTGCTGGGATTACTTGGAGCTGAACAGGGTTAGCAGTCAGGCAGTCTTGGTTCTGGATAAAAGATTTTTAGAACAGCAGTGTTGTCTCGTTCTCGAAGTTCACAGTGGGTTTGCGTGTGGGAGTACAGGGCACATGGGAACTGCGTTTTGCTAGCAAAGCAGAATAGCTCCTCGGCAGTCCTTGTGTGGGAGAACTTGGAGCAAAAGCCAAGGACCCCGCAGGCAGCAGTAGCTCATAGACTCTGAGGTGACGCTCCCCGTGAGGGATGGCAGGGCAGCCTGGCTCCTGAAGACACTGTTCTTAAGGGCAGCAGTAGAGATGCAGTTTTAGCAAAGTCCTCTGCATTCAACAAGAATCTCCTGGTACCCCTTGCTAGAAGCAGCACAGTTGATCCTTCCCTGGCAGGAGCAGAAGTTACAGGCTCCTCTCCCCCTTCATGCCCCAGTCATTAAAGTAGTATAGTTAATATTCATCTTGCCCTGAGCCTTCCTAATTCTGAAAGCATGCTAAAGGGGATATTTCTCCTATGACTGGCAGATGTAATTTATTATTATGATTATGTCCGTAGCTATGGGTCAGACAACAGTGCTGAGCTCCATGAAAGCTGTGGCTGTGGTCAAACACAGTAACAGGAGTGCCGTTTGGCCGGGCAAAACTGCGCAGTGTCACCACGGAGACAAATGCTGGGCAAGCCTGGGTGGCAGCAAGGGATCTTGTCCTCTCTGCAGTGCTGGGGTGCCTTCCTCACTGGAGGTGATCCAGCCTAGAGTGTTTGTTGGGTCCTCCCCTGCAGGCAATCTGTGCAGGAGAAAGTGGATGACCTCAGCTTTCTCCCTCCTGTCATCCCATCCCCTGGATCCTTCTCTCCTGTGGCCCTTCCCCCAGCCCAGAACCACACAAAGGTGAAAAGGAAGGAGGCGCTGATGGCTTTCCTGTATCTGCCAGCTTCCCTCCCCACCTCTGACGTGAATGAGGCCCTTCTTGTGCTCCTCTTGAGCAAACACAGATGCTTTTGTTTTATGGGCTGGTGGGACGGGATGGAATTAATAAATCAGAGCGCCAGTGCTGTGCTGCCACATTCCTGCAATTTTAAGGCAAGATCACACACAAAAAAAAGGCAGAAGCAAAATAGGCAATCTCTTCAGAGAGCTCAGATGCTTTGACTGTGCCTCCTGCTTGCTATCCCGCCTGGTCTTCTGCTCCCCCACCCTTGTTCATTCCTCCTCCCTTTTCCTGCTCACTCATTCCCGTTAACCGCATCTCTTCTCCTGTTCCTTCTTCTTCCCTTAGGAACCACTTTCAGTCACACCTTAGTATCTTACCTACGCCCATTTTTCTTCCCACACCTTTCTGTCATCTATGCTTTCCTTACCCCCACCCCACGCTAAGGTCCCAAGGCTTGTGCATTCAGGTATGAAGTTCAGTGTCCTGCATGCAGCCCAAGAGCCAGGAACACCTCAGCTCTTATACTGTGGACCGAAATGTCTCCTTTTGTACGTGCTTTGTCCACCCTGCTTCACCCTTTCTTCTCATAAGGAGAATGGAGCTGCTTGAGAGATTCTATGAATGACTCTGGGAACAAAAAGCACACAAAGTATTACTGTTCACCTCTCAGACATGGTATTTATCAGTGTTCCTTGAGCAAAATTAGATCCTGATCCAGAACTGGCAGGCCCTCTTTCTCCTTAAAGGATAACTAGAAATACTTTGCCAGGCTTTGCCTAAAATTAATTCTTTTGAGCTGGATAATAACTTTTTAACATCTCTATTTGGCTACCATTGGGTGGGAAGGGGCTAGGAGATGATCTTTTTTCTCCCCTGTAATTAGCCACCTGTATGTAGAGCTTCAGGAGGGCAACGCAAACCATGTGGTTAGTATAAGCTATTGTCAAAGGGCTGAGACACTTCTTTTTCACTGCAAGGGTTGTTTTTTCTCTAGTGAGCTTAGATACTTGAAAGTCATTTCCCCAAAGTGCTTATACATTGCTGTGCTTGTCTTACCTGTGGGGGAACTGAGGCACTGAAGCACGTGAAATGATTTGCCCAGGTCCACATATTTACATAGTTGAAGCCAGAAAAAGAACCAAGAAATCTTGTTCCACGCATGAGTGCTTTATGCTCTGGCCTCACAGGAGACCAGCAAAGACTTTTATCTCATTTAGATGAGTGGATAGTCACTCCAAGAGGACACTGGGGCAAGGGTATCTTTCTGTACTAATACATGTCTTAATGAGTCCTGTTGCTAAGTGGCTTCAATGATAGATCATGCATCTTCTTCACTAAGCATTGAAATAATTTTTTTAATTATTAAAGCTAACATAGAATCCTCAGAAACATCCAAGCCTCACAGCAGGGGCTCAAATTAGCAAGCAAACAGAAACCAAATCCTGATTATCCCTGTGCTCCTCTACAAAGCCCATGGGCAGCATCTGCTGAAGTCAAACACAAGCTCAGCTGAGCTTGTGGCTCAGGGCTGGGCTGAGCAGTCAGAGGCAAGCTGTCAAATCCTACCACTCCAAGGTCCACAGCAAGTTTCTTTCCTCCCTCAGACATGCATGCCAGCTCCTCATCTCTATGGAGTAATAGGAAAGGACTTAGAGGCATTAATCACAGACTCCAGGTAGCTGAGGTGTCCCCTGGCAGATCTTTAGAAACAAGAAATTATTTGCATTTTGGCTAGTGTTATCAAGAGGCAGATCTCAGCCTGGCCAGCAATTATCCCCCCACACCAATTCCCGCCCCCTCCCTCGTGGAACTTCCTTCCCCAACCTGTCACCATCAACCCCTTGCAGCCTTTGTTTTGTCAACAACTAGATATATCAGGCGTCCTCTCCAATCCCACCCCCTGCTCTGCCTTCACTCACATATATTCCCTCCGCCGTGGGATACCAGCACCTCTTGCACTGTAGCAGCCCGTAGGCTTCTCCATAGCTCCTCCAGTAATGCCAGACTCTTTCCTGTTCTGGTTAGCAACTCTCATGCTGTTTCCTCTTTTCCTCAAACCTACAGCACTCAGCAGCATGTTATCAAATTAACACAGGAGCTTTCTTTACAGCAGAAGTGGTGTTTCTAACTTCCATGCTAGAACAGGACTCTTGGAGCATTCAGGTAAATACAACAGATTCCTTTATTACTCAGTATGCGTCAGCAGCTCCATTACAAGGTAAGGCACAAGATGCTGTTAAGAGCTTTGCTAAGATCCAGTCTTCACAGCTGACCTCTATGCTAAGAAGACTTTTGTGGCTGAATATAGTTTACCCCAAAGAATTCTTTGGGAAAGGATAATTAAAAATTGCTGTTATCACCTCCAGGAGCCTTCATGCATAGAGCTCCCTTCTCTTGTCTCCCTCTTGAGAACAAATCCGGTACTATTCGTGTATCATGACCAGTCTCCCCACTTGTGCTCCAAGTCCATTAGCCTGCTAGAGAAACTCTGCACACTTCATCCCAACTAGTAGCCTCTTATGGTAGTGCTGCAGAGCTCTCCTGTCAACATCTGCTCCCATTCAGCAGTAGATAAGCTCCATCAGCGGTTTTGTTGATAGTCCAGCAAGCTAAGCCATGCTTGGACTGTACCTCCCTGGAAGTCAAACCAAGTCCTGTAGCTGTTAAACACCTGGTGCAAAATAGTCACAATTTCTGCTCTTTTGTACTCCTTTCTGCATCACACTTACCAGACAGATAAAATCTGATACTGGGTATTTCTCTCCTAACCCTAACATGCGTCCTGACCTGGGCATCAGGACAAACACAAATGGCCTAGAAAATAGTTACAGCAGCAGAACCAGGAAGCCAGTTTCTTCCTTCTTCCCCAGGAGGTTTTGTCATGTTTCCCCTGCCTAGGAACTGTTGCTGGCCCTTCAGGGATACTTTTTGTAGAGCTGGTAAGGGATGGAAGTAGTTCATGTGAGCATTTGGGAAGCTGGGAATGCCTCAGCCAGCTTGTTGATCTCCACAAATGTCCCCACAGAGAACTGCTTTTGGCCTCATCCTGTTTTATCTCAGAAACACCAAGGTGTCAGTCACTCTGAGGACACGCTTACATGACAACTGCTGACAGAATACTGGCACGCCAGGCACCAGCCAGAGCTGTGGGGTGTGTGGATGCTTGCAGGGGTTTGGGGGAGGAAGTGGGTGTGAGCAACCTTAGCAATATCATCCTAAGTTTAGCCCAATTTGAGTTGGGGAGAGAGTTAGTAAGTTGAAGAAGGAGACTTCACTGCAGGAAGAGAGGAAAGACTGTTCACTAGTCACATAACGTACATTATCTGGTTAAGGACAAAGACTGTGAAAAGCAACCAGAATTGTGCTCCAGGTGCGGGAGTTTGTTGTCCAGGAAGGTCAAAACAGACCTCTGTTTTAAAGCATTCCTGATTCTTCTGGAGATCTGGTTTCTAGTTCTGCAACTGCCACTTTTATCAGCATCACTGTCTGGAGAGACTATGCGCTGACCCAATGCTCAGAAAGCTTTTTGATAACCACGGGGTGATTTCCTCCCCCAACACAAGGAGAGAACCAGAATTCACCTCCTGAATCAGGAGAGATTTGGAGACATCTGTGAGATTTACAGCAGCAGCCAATTTCTTGTTTAAATGAGAGACTGCTCTTTGTCTGCCCTGATGTTTCAGGCCAACCTGATCTGCCTTTGAAGTGAGCTCAAAGGGCTCTCAAAGTGCAGAGAAGGGTTCGAAAAAAAGCGCGGTTCATCTTTCCCCTCCAACCAGAAGTATGTGTTCCTCAGTTATTCTGCCCAAAGCAAACTGGCAGCCCGTGCACGTAGAAGGGAGGTAGGAAGGACAGCACTTCCCAGCAGCCCTGAGTGCAGGGACGTAATTGCTGGAGAGAGGCATCTCCCAGTATTTTCTTCCCAGTATTTGTGCAAAGATCAGACTCCAAGCTCAAGGGTCGGACAAAGCAGACAACTTACTAGCCTGAAGCACACAAATTCACAGGTAAGCTCCTGAGCTCAGTGCAGCGTGGGCTGACCTCCCTCCAAGAGAAGGTCCATAGACACCACGTGCAAAGAACACTTTCAGCACCGGTTTCTTTCATGTGCAGTTAAGGAGCACAGCAGAGAACAATCCCTGTACAAGCAAGCCCTACCCGCGCTGAGAGAGACGTTTGTTTCTCCTGCTGCGAGCTCATCTACCCTCCGTTCCCTCACAGCCTTCCTAACAGACAAGCCTCTTCCATTTTAACAGTGCAAGACTTGGAAAAACAGAAACCAAACCCTACACCCTTTCTTTCTGGTAAGACTGGATTGTTGACAAAGGGCATTTCTACAAAAAAAAAAAAAACAAACAAACAGAAAAACCCCCACCCTTATTCCTATCACGATGTAGGATTTTCTTCTGGCAGCTGCTGCTGGTGCCTGAGTTAGATATTTCAGCTATTGTAGTGACTGCTCCCCCTGGCATTCACAGAAGGTGGGAATCGCATATGGGTCACTTGATCTCAGATGCCCTGGTTCCTAATTTGGATGTGGCCTGCCTGTGATCCGGAGTCAGCAGCTTCCCTGTTACGACAGGGAAGGACAGCCTCAGCAGGACACTGGCCATCACCTTCCTGCCCCTTCTTTCCTGCACTCTCTTCCTCCCTTTTCATTTCACATGCAGAGGGCAGGAGAATAAACACTGTACTCTCTGTAATTTTCATTCTGGTGTTTCTTTTAATCAAGCCCAAGCTATACAGATCAGCTGTGGCATTTACACTGCAAATCAAGCAGCAGACCATAACGTATATCTACTGCAAGAGACAATTCTCTAGGTACCACTTTATTTCTTCATTCTACATTTGTTTTTAAAAATGTCTGCATGACACTTGGATGCCACACAGCAAGTGGCAAATCTAGTGAGTGCTGATGATTTATTCGGATGAAGAAATCAGAATTAGTATTTTGGACCATCTCTGCTAGTTACAGAGTGAGCATATTTCACACAGCTCAGAGAGCTGCAACAGCAAAAATGTCCATCAAGGAGACCAAAGTGGTGTTTCTCCTCTTTCCACTTCTCACTTAACCAACACCCCATGATGTGGCAGAAACTCATCAGTGGTGACCAGGATCTGCTCTGTGTTAATCTATGAAGCAGCCACCCATGAAAACATTCTGCCCAAATTTGCTGTTTGCATGATGCTTTTATTGATCACGTAACCCAGTCAGCATTCCCAAATAAAAACGCTGGGGGTCTATTTCCCCTACAGCACGCACATCTTCTGCCCACAGTTGTTTCTGTGCAATAAGGAGTGGACTCTGGTTCTTTAGGGTGCCGGCACACACGTGTAACCATGAAAATGTCCGTATTTCCACAGGTTTTGGGAAGCCAGTAGACATCTTTAGGTACATCTGTGTTTTAAATGGCGCAATTGCTGTTCCCATCACTTGCAGCATGATTTCCGCCAGAGCAGCTTCTCCTTCGGTTTCTTTTGCATTCCCTAGGAGTAACTGGAAGTCCAGCAGGGAAGAG
>NW_010423252.1:11109-11698 GCF_000710305.1 Buceros rhinoceros silvestris
GAGCGTTTCGACATTGCCTTTGAAAGCAGGAGGAAAACAAGCTGTCTAAATCAATCAGGAGTGTTCCTTAGTGGTAGTATGTTCCTCCAGAGGTCTGCATTTGATGTCATATTGACACGCAGCTAAGATGAAAGCCCATCTCTGCTACCAGAGGAACAGCATTGGCCTTTGGGCCCCATAGCTTTACAAGGAGCTCATGATCAACGTGGTATTTTTTTTCCCCAAACAGGCACCTGTGAAATGTAATTACCCATCAAATAATGCCTAATGCCTTTTTCTCTGAAAAAGTAATTTCTGCATTTGATGTCATATTGACACGCAGCTAAGATGAAAGCCCATCTCTGCTACCAGAGGAACAGCATTGGCCTTTGGGCCCCATAGCTTTACAAGGAGCTCATGATCAACGTGGTATTTTTTTTCCCCAAACAGGCACCTGTGAAATGTAATTACCCATCAAATAATGCCTAATGCCTTTTTCTCTGAAAAAGTAATTCCCCTCTGTCTTTGAAAATATTCTGGAAGTAAATACTATGGGTTTTTCCTTTCTGCTTTTGTAAGAAACCGGTAAAATGACAGCTCTCACTCCTGC
>NW_010423252.1:11840-12495 GCF_000710305.1 Buceros rhinoceros silvestris
GGAGAGCTCTGGATTAAATGTACAGATACTTCGGAACAATCCGGTATTGTTTTTGCTTCCTTAGAATTATTTTGCTTCCTCAGAAAAAAAAGAAAGCTTTTATTTTTTTGGATAATTTTGGGCTGATTCATGCTGATACATTTGGAATGATTATTCTGTAATAGTCATCGGCGTCTAAAAAGGACGTTAAAAAGGTTTTGCCAGAGCTCAGCAGCAGGGGAGAGAAGTCAACATTTGAATAAGCCCCCGACTTCCCTTTCAAAAGAGGGTAATTCCAAGCAGAGAGGTCTTTCAGGAGAGAGCTGGCTTTCTCGGGAGACATCTGGTACCTCCTGCTTCTCTTTGGCCCTGAGCTGCCAGTCTTTATCCTGGTGTTTCTGGCACCCCTGGATTACATCTCTGCAGTGCAGGGAAATTTGGATGGAGCAGAGGGCCCTCTGAGTCACAGCCCACCCTCATCAAAGCTCAGGGGGACAGGAAAGGGGTGGCAGGTTACCTGGGTCAATTGTGAAGGATGTTTAGGTCTGGGCTGGTTAAAAATAGCCTGGTTTAGATCTCCTTCTGCAGAGTCCGGAAGGCTCCCTGCCTAGCTGAGCTTTGCAGTCAAGTTCAAGATCTAGTCTGTATCCAAACTGGGTTATCTCCATTCCTGATG
>NW_010423252.1:12513-26832 GCF_000710305.1 Buceros rhinoceros silvestris
TGCCAGATGTGCCCCGGATACCTTTGAACTACCTGGGGATATCAGGCTGACCCACGCGCTGTCTCAACAGTGCTGGCTCCCGTGGGACCTAGCCAGCAGATTTAATTAGCTTCGTCAACGTTTCTTTTTTTCTTTTCCTTTTTTTTTCTTTTTTTTTTTTTGCTTGGGCACAAAGCCCTGTATAAAACATCATCCCCCCTGAATCCGTGGTGCTCGGGCATGAGCCACATCTCTGGAATAAGGATGATCTGAGGAAAGGTGCCATGTGGAGCTGTTTACACACCAAGATTGGAGGAAGATGCTTGACTTGGGTTCATGCAGGTGGTGGAAGGATGGAGGGGTGCACAGTGTGTTCCCCAAGGATGAGCCTGGTTTCTGGGCTAAAGTAACTGATAACTGCAGTCCCATATGGTGAAGGGATCAGAGCTGGCAGAGAGAGGAAGAAGCCTTTACATCTGAGGAAGAAGCGCGGGGGCTTGGGAAGGGTGGCTGTTTCACTGGGAATGACTCACTTCCTCAGGGAAGTTGTCCCTGCAGGAGTCTCTGCACTGAATGACACAGAGTGTAGATGGGGCTGAGCCTTGAAACCCCACAGCTGCTGATAGGTCTGCTCTTCCTGACCTGGGTAGGGACCTGGCCATCTTTGCCCGTGTTGTTTTACTATTTGTAGTTCACGGTTTTGTCCCTCCGGGGAGTTCTGTTCATTTTGCCTTGCCCTCTGTCCCCATGAGGGGTGGGGAAGTGCTCACCTCATTCGCATGGAAGGCATCGCTTGCCCGGGGCCGTTCACAGGGCCTGCAGTAGAGGGACAATTAAAACCTCCAGCAGAAGAGCAGCGCCATTCCACCTCCGGAGCTGACCACAGTGACCTGCATTGCCTACACTACTGTGAAGTCAAGATAGCAGATGTGGGTCTAGGAAAGAGCCTTTCCCTTCGCATTCCATCATTAAAATTTTCATTCCTAAAAAAAAAAAAAAAAAATTCTTCCTTCTTTTTTTCCTTTGCTTTTGTGGGTCTAGGAAAGACCTTTCCCTTTCGCTTCCCATCTTAAAATTTTTCTTCCCAAAAAAAAAAAAAAAAAATTCTTCCTTCTTTTTTTCCTTTGCTTTTCAGCGACCGAGTTCCAGCAGAGTTTGGACATAAATTGGTACTTACTGAGCAGAAAACCAAATCTCCCTTTTCCCCTTCTGTTTCCCACTCCCACAAGAAATACAGCTGGACATGAACCCTCCAGTGCTGTTCTTTAGATCTAGTCTGTCCTTTCTGTCCTACATCAATGCCATTTCTGCAGACCTGTCTTAGGGTCAGAGGAATCCTGCTGCTGAAAAATGTCCTGTTGTGGCAGTGTTTGCACAGTAATTACCCCGGCTTATCCCAGAGCAATAACCCATTCCACCCACTTCTGTGGTTACTTGAATCCATCCTCCCACTTGATTGTGCACATCTCGAACAGGTAGGAGACTGCCCAGTGAGGGGAAGCGCTGCTGCATCTTGGCGTGTCTCAATTTTAAACTATTGAAGTTTCGGCTGAAGGCTCTGATGATGGGCCTGAGAGAATGGGAGCAGAGGGGACAGCAGCTTCCTGTGGATTTCAGCAAAGCAGAGAGCGAGTGGTTGCTGATCACCACAAATACCGGCGCTGCCATGAATTATGCATTCCTTGTTTAAAGAGAGGTCGCTCTCATCAATAATTGAAAGCTCCCTGCTCTGCCTTCAGCATCACATCTCCCACACCGGGAGTTAGGGAATTCATAAAATCTGCATGGACTTCCTCAAGGTGCTGATGGAAAGAGGCAGAAAAATGCAGGCAAAACAAAGCAAAACCCCTGCTGACACTTTCAGTGCATGAAATTAAGAGTCATCTGCACCTGCTGGCAGCTCTTCTCTGGTTCTGCCCCTTACACCCCTCTCTCCTCCCAGGGTACGCACAGAATGGTAGGCTTGCAAACATGGTACAAACCAAGATTAGGGGTGTTTCTTGAAGCTTTTGGCCCCATTAGCTGAAACTAGTTTACTATGGGTGTTTGTCTAGAAAATCCCTACACTGGATGTCAGGATGTTTCCAGGAGACAGTCTGAACAGTGAAGTTTGTCCCTCTGGGAAGCTAATGATCTTTGGAGTCTGTGTCTCACACTACAGACATACAGTTCTGGGGCTGGGGTTGGTCCAACATTCAGGGACTTGTAAGCCTGGCTCAGACAGGCAGGCTGCCCTGAATCAGAAGCTGTAAAATCTTCTTTATTGCAGCTTGAAAGCTGTGGTTCTCATGCTGAATTAGGCAGGTGGAGGGCAGAACTGAAACCTCAGAACAGAACTACCAAAGCCTGTGTGATCCTAACCGTTTCTGAGTTATCAAAGAGGACACAAATTGAGCAGCCTTTCAACAGGGCTATAGGAAGAATGCAGGTCCCTGAACTCACATGTCAGCCTTATAATCCCCAGTCAGATGGGCCTCTGCCTAACTTGCACCTTTCTCTACCACTGACCCAGCATGTCCTTTCAAACTACTCTGCAACTCAGGAGAGACTCACGTATGTGACTTCTTAAAGTTGTATCTGAACAGTGAGACTGCCTGGGTTGTTCTCCAGCCAGGGAATCCTTCTCTCCCACCATCTGAGCTGCTTTGCCTGTAACAAATTGTACCCAGTTGGTAATTAGTCAACAGCAGATGACGGGATCGGTCACATGTGATGCTCTGAGCCTCAGCTACATCTTCCTTGTCTTCAGCATCAATCTGGGGTGTCCAGGCTGGGGCTGGGCTGTTCTCTCCATGTGCCTCTCTCATCCTGAATTCTTTCAGATTACTGCCCCCTGCATGAGCACATGAGCTTAAATGGAGACTGGATGGTGTTATATCCTGAGAAATGAGAAGTCTGACAAAGCAGCATGGAGTGAGAGTAGCACAAGAAACATTTTGTCCCTATCATGCTCAGCTTTGTGCTCTGTGTGTGTGTTTGTTTATTTTTTAATGGAGAACAGAAGATTGATGGATGAAATTAAGAACAGGGATGTATAATTGGAAAACAGTTCAAGAAGGCTACAGGCAGCATATTGAAGGCATCCATCAAACATCCAGCTAATGTTGTTAAGGGTGTGTAACATAAACAAGGGCTGTAGGAGACACTAGGAAAAAAGAAAAGGGAAGAGAAAGGGGAATAGGCAGGACAGAGGAAATAGCAAGGGAGGAGAAGAGGGAGCAAGAGAGTACAATCAATAATATTTGTATTGCAATTGCATCCAAAGGCTCCTGCTGGGATCAGTGCTGGACTATACAAGCACATTAAGAGACAGTCCCTGCCCTCTACAGCTTAAACCCAGGAATTACGGGATGATAGCTGGAGATGAGTTTAGATGATCACAAAATTTACTTCTGATCTTGAATCTCATTTAGTAGGATCTACTCTGGATGGGTTTAAAGGCGGAAGGAAGGTAGCTGGTTGTGCCAAGAATACACACAGTAATGCCTGCCAGCCAGGCATGCAATTAATCTGAACCACTTAGGGGACTTTGGTTTTAATTATAAAAAGTAGGTAAAAGTATGTGCAGTAAACCTCTGTAAACCCCACTGGGGCCATCAGCAGGCTACTCAGAGGTGTTGACATGTGACTGGGTTTGATGCTGTGTTTTCAAAAGGATGGGCTGGTTCTTTAAGGGACCACTTAGCGGGAAATATTCCATGCAGTGTGGACGTTAAGAAAATGCGAAGGGCCTTTGTGTGCAGGAGAGAAGACAAAGGCTAGGATTATTAATAGACATAGGGATTCCTCTAGTCCTGGAAACAGGGAAGAAGAGAGGCTCTTAAGGACTGAGAAAAGGCAGGTGACAGATGTAAAGGAACAGAGAAGAGCACAAGCATGGTGGATGTAGGGGGCAGCGGTGGGGGAGAGAAGGTAACTTTTTAAACAGAAAATAAAGTATTCCAAGGCAGATTTTCTGAAAACAGGTTTGAAGTCAGTTCCTCTGTGAGATTCACAAGTGATGTGGTGCTTTATGCCGGGGTTTAATTTCTTCAGCATTGCATGCTTTGGAAAAGCAATAGAGAGAAGGTGCATACAGAAATAAATGAGTGAAGAGCACCAGGGGAGGTGCACACACAGACAGCATCTCCACTTGTTGGCAGTGTTCGGGAAGCATGAGCAGGGCTGGCTGCGAGGAGGAGGAGAAAGAACTGGAAAGGGAATTTGTTAAAGCTCTTCTAACTCTGATCACTCTCCTCTGTGCTCTCTTGGTAACACAGCTGCCACTGCCGCCTCCTCCTCCTCTCCTTCCCTCCAGAAGTGACCTGAGTTTGCAGCAGAGGCAGGCCTGCCGCACAGAAACTGTGCCTGTATAATTAAAGCCTTTTATTAAAGGGAAAAAACACTGACTGCCTGACTCTAGTGCAGGTCCATTTGTAATTGCAAGCATAGTAGAGGAACCAAGGAGCTGTGATGACCCTGAGCCAGGGCCTGGGTGGACCTCGGTGTCTGCTGCAGAGCCCCCCTTGGATTTCTTTGGTGGCTCTCTCTGTTCCCACCGTCCCAAGTGATAGGAAGTTTTGCTCTGTGCTGCTACGCTGAGAAGGGATTTCCTGGAGGGTAACACCATCCTGCCCTGTGTCCAGCCTAGATCTGTGGCTTACCAAACACCTACACCTTCGGTGCTAAAGCTTGAAGGAGACTCGTACCTGCCGTAGACCGAGCCATCAGAATGAAGTTATGCAGAACCAGCATGTTTGCTAGACAAGGTTCCTGCTGGCATCACCAAAACACTCCTGTGTGTCCCTGGCCCACTTCTTCATCACTTTTCCATAGCTTGAAAATAGAGGAACAAGCATCATGGTGTTTCCTGAATGAGGAGGTAAGAAGCATTAGAGATTATCACCATGAACGACTGGTTTGGGGAGCAGTGGAGATAGGTTCTCTCGAGGGATTGCTCCAGTGTGGTACCATTGGTGTCTATCAAGGAATAAGCTCATGTTGCAGCACTTTGCTTAATAGAGCTTGTGCATATCTACTTGCCTGGCAGAAGACTTGCTGAGACATGCTAGACTTCTGTTAGATTTGGCTGAAATGGGTTTGTTAGTTATTGGCATTAGGGCACTAATGAGCCCTTTGATAGCACAATCCTTTTATTTTCATGGCACCAAGGTAAAATGTCAGATTTTAAGACAGGTCCTAAGAAGGTCCCAGAGGATGAATTTAGGATAGCATCCCCTGATATGATATCTTACAGGAGTACTACGTTGCCGCTGTCACTGCAAAGCAGAGCTCTTTCAGACCAGTCATCATGTTTCTTTTCATACAGTTCTCTAAGGCTGAAGCAAGGCAATCCTTCATCTTCGGACAGATTAGATGCTGCTGGATCCAAACCCTGGGCAAGGAGTTTCCTCTGCACAAAATGTGCCTATGTTCCTTTCAGGAGTTGGTTTTAGTCAACTGTCTTTCAGTATAGCTAGGAAGTCCCTGGCAGAGCAGGAATTCAAAGCCAACCAATTTGAACTTCCTTTCCATCCTTTGTATCAGTGTGATGCCATCGCTCTCTTCCCTAAAACTGCCTTCAGCCTAGGAGAGGCAAGGGGCCTGGTGGGGCTGTGTTGTTCATCAGCCCTCCAGTTCCCAGAGCATGTGACTGTTGTTTCCCAACAGAAATCTCTCTACAGGAGGCTAATGAAAGCTTTATGCTCCCTTCAGCCTTCTAATGAGCATCTCTGTGGTAGCGAGGAAGTCCACCAGGAGAAGTATTTGGCATCAGAATGGTGATCCCAGAGGAAACAGATGTTACCAGGAGGGAGAGTGGAATAAAATCCAGCTATCAAACATCAGGCAGCCTGCTTGGAATCATAGCAGAAAGTCCTCAGATGGTAACAAGTAGCTTTGCTCTGTAAACCTTCAGTGTTTCTGTGAGCTGCTGTTCTGCAGCAGTGCAAGTGGGTCCCTCTTTCTGGAGCTCTGCTTTTGTTGCTGGTGTGTAATAACAATATTGGGAGATTTCATACCCAGAGAGGGATCAAAGCAGAAGCTAGAAGCTGGAGGAAAATGTTCCTGACTGTGCCAGAGCCATACAGAAGGCAGCGTATGCACTAGACAAGCCCATTTCATGTTGGACTTCCAGAAGTAATTTCTGGGATCTCAGTCTTTTAGGACTTACTGCGCAAAGGCTGCTAAGGGTCTTTCGAACAGGTGAGCCAGGACTCACTGCTCATCACACTATGACTTTACACAGAGATGAGTTATGTCCCTGAACATGGTCTGCAATAGATGTCCAAATACTTCAATCTGTATTTTCCAAACTTGTTGTTAATGTGGATACTTTGTTGAAGGTATGGCTACCTTGAGAAGCCAAGGACCTGATTTCCAGACAGACTAACTGCTCATTAACCATATTGATCATAATCATATTAGTGGGAGCTGAAGGCGCTCAACAGTTGTGAAAAATCAAGCACAGACCTGTAGCTTGGACCATCTGCAGATAAGCCGTCCCTTGTTGTAATTACTCCTGATACTTTAGTCATTTATGCCCCTTTATTTTCTTTTAGTTCCTCTCACCTTGTAGAAGGAGTTCAGAAAACAAATGTTAACTGTTGCAGTTCCTCAGATCTTATGATTATGTGCATTACTGAAATGCTGAGAAAGGAATTAAAGTAATCTGAAGTCCGTGATTTAAACTAGATGCTGCAGTGGCCAAACATTGCAAGCCAGGAGTAGAAAGGGGTGTGGAATAAATTAACCTTTCGGCAGGCATCACCAGCGCTGTGGAATGACTCAGGCAGGGATTTTGTGCAAAACTTAGTAGGTGATAGCATGCATCCCCGATTGCCTCAATGCATCTGCATGAGGAGGGTGAATTGAAACTGCAGGAGTGAAAGTGATGCAGGAACACAAATCTTGCACGCAGTTTTAAAAAAATTCTACGAAAGAAGCAAATTAACCACAAAGCTCGGGAATGAATACCAGCCCTGGAGAGGGGGCAGGTAGCAGCCCTTTCAGGCTTCAGAATCAGCAACATGAACAAGTCAAGGACAGTGGGTTCATCGTGGAGCAGCAGGAGGTTCTTTATAGCAACATAAATAGATCAAAGCTTCAATTCAATAGCACAGGAATTGGCCAGGGCAGCTGGATAATGGTTCATGCCTGCAACGTTAATGGAGCTCCTTGTAAACTTATACTTAGACAAACGCTTTGCTGGATCAGGGCCCAACATTTATCATGCCTCCCTCCAAGAAAGCCAAACTCAAGTCTGTTAGTTTGGTCTCTAGACTTACCTGTCCTAATGTTTGTGGAGACTGGTATTTTGGAAGCCTTACTCTTTTTTCTACTCTGAAAGGTAGAGAGATGCCTGGGCATTGGAAGCTCTCTGCAGCATGCTGAGGAGACGTAACCTTCTTACCACGCTCCTGATTGCCTTGCCATGGGCTCTTCTCCTAACCTTGTGGCACCAGTACCCAACCACCCACTACCTCAGCCTGCTACGAAGTAAGTGCAAGAGTTCTGCTGTCCATCTGCTTGTGGTTGTGATGATTGCTGGTGCAAACCCAAACCTGCGTAGGAGATGCTCTCTCATGGGGTGGGTTACATGAAGGCAAACTTGCCTGAAGGCCTGCTCAGGGTTTGCCTACAGCAGGCACACAAACTGTTCTTAAGAGAGTGTTAAACATGTGCCTTAGGCTGGCTTTGGGGACAGGATGGTAGTGTACTGAGCACTGACTCCAGACAGATGTGTCCTCAGCACTCCCTGGAGAGGAGGTAGCCAGGCAGGGGTTAGTTTTCTAACATCTTTCTTCTTCTCCTTCCTTCCTTCCTTCCTTTTGTCCCAGAAGAGACAGATGAGAATGTGACCTCTAAATCTCTCCTCAATGGTACATCTGCACTGAGAGAAGAAGGCTTCCCATCATGCATGCGCCAGCAACAAAGCATAGGGTCAGCGCCTAAAGTTATCCACAATTATGTGTACTCCAGGCCTCCCCCATGGTCAGACACTCTGCCGACCATCTTCGTTATCACCCCTACATACACCCGACCAGTGCAAAAAGCTGAGCTGACCCGTCTGGCCAACACCTTCCTACACGTCCAGAACCTGCACTGGGTGGTGGTGGAGGACTCGCCCCGGAGGACCAACCTGGTATCTAACCTACTAGAGAAGGCTGGGCTCAACTTCACCCACCTCAATGTGGAGACGCCCAAGAGTCTGAAGCTGGGGCTGTCCTGGATCCCATCCCACACCCCAAGGGGAACACTACAGAGGAACCTAGGGCTGCACTGGCTGAGAGACAGCTTCAGCAACACTGCACCACCGGAAGGGGTAGTGTATTTTGCCGATGATGATAACACCTACAGCCTGGAGCTCTTTGAAGAGGTAAGAGCAGCAAAATTACATGGGACAGAAAAGCAGGATACAGCTGCAAAGTCTTTTAAGGCCAGATACACTTGCAGAGACCTCTAAGATAGGGCTAACATGGATTTTTAGCATCAGCTGGGAGACAAGGGCTCAGGCATGCTGCCTGGAGTCCTCCTCACCTGCCCTGCCCTCAGCAGGAGCTCGGAATAGAGCAGATGCAAACCTACAGTTATGCAAACCCAGTAGCCATGGCTCTAAAGGGCTGAAAGAGCAAAGAGCACATCTGCCATGGCTGCAGATGTGAAAAGCCACTCACACACCACTGTACCAGCTAGAGCCTCTTTTGCCAGGGACCAGAGGGTGTGTACTCCCGAATTTATACCTCTCCTCAGGGAGAGCTGACCTCATTTAGACAAGCACCAAAGGCAAACTTCTGGCAAAGCATAAATCTGCACTGTTGTAGGGGTGTGGTGGGCAGGGGATGTTAGAAAGGTTGACTGACTTTCTAATACACCTTTTCTCCCTGCTGCTCTTCTGTACTCTTGAGTTCCAGCCACCACAACAGGGCTGTGCCCCTGGGGTCACAGAAGGTTGCCCACCCTGGTGCTTTTGTGAGATACCAACTTTATTGCAAACGTGCAAAAATTCAGTAAACTCCCTTGTCACCATTTTAAGCCAAACTGTACTACATCATTTGAAATACAGAGTTATGCATCAGAACACATTTCCAGTTTTCAGAATTCTTTAGACCTCTATTAAGCTTATCCTTTCTTACTTCTTTCCAGATCCTTTCTGACAATTTCAATAAACAACCCCACTCTGTTAGGCAGTAGCCATGAATGGAAGAACGGGGTGGCGGGGAGGGTGTGCAAATTTGCAATAAATGAGGGCAAAGATGCATCAGCTGGGGAGGGAGATTACTTGCATGAGGGTGAAGTGGGCGTGTTTGGCATTTACAAAAATGACAAAATTTTACAGAATTGATAGAAGTTCAGATGAGATGAAAAAACGTGGCACAGAAAAGCAGTGAGTTTGGTTTTCAGAGACAAACGTGCTAAAACAGCCGTGTGGCTTTGAAAGCGGTAGCTCTTCAAGCAGTAGCACAGGTGAAGAAGAGCTTGTGCTGCCTAGAGCTGAGTGACTGCGTGGGAAGTCAGCGGGGGAGGACAGGTGCCAATGAAAGCAGAAGATGGTACACTAGTGGGCTGGGACAAACAACGTGGTGTTGAATTCTCACAGCACTGTTTCTTTATGGTACACAGATGCGCTACACAAGGAGGGTGTCGGTCTGGCCAGTGGCTTTTGTTGGGGGCCTGCGATATGAATCCCCAAAAGTGAGCCCAGCAGGGAAGGTGGTGGGCTGGAAAACCGTCTTTGACCCTAACCGGCCCTTTGCTATTGACATGGCTGGATTTGCTATCAGCATCAAGTTGATTTTGGAGAAGCCTCAGGCCAGTTTCAAGCTGGAGGGAGTTAAAGGAGGCTACCAGGAAACCAGTCTGCTGAAGGATCTAGTGACTATGGATGGGCTGGAGCCCAAAGCAGCAAATTGCACAAAGGTGAGTAGGACAAGAGATCTTGAAAACACATTCTTCTTGCTGGGTCCTGGCTACTTTTGCAGCCTCCTGCCATGCTCCTCCACCTTCCACTGTGCCTGCCCTGTGTTGACACACGTCAGTGCCTAATCTGCTGGGACAGATGGACAGAGCCTGCCAAATTCTTCACAGATGGAAAGCTGAGGGCGCTGAGGAACAGTTAGTGCTATGCATTCTGTGTTAATAAAGAGCCTCAGACACACAATTTGTGCCCAGATTGCTTCTCCAAAATCCAGGAGGACTGGCAAAGAGTTGTGTCTGGTGTTACAGTCCAGAATGATCCCTCCTCCTTGTCCCTATTTCATGCACATGTGAAGACTCTCCCAGGTTCAAGCCCTTTGAATCAGATGCTTCAAATACCTGAGAGCCCCAAGTGGCTAAGGGTCCCACCGAATGGATGTACTGCTCTTGTCATTTCCATGGCATCCAGAGCCCCTAAACTCTTCGTGATTCGCTCTAGGTATTGGTCTGGCACACAAGAACTGAGAGGCCAACTCTGGTTAACGAAGGCAAGCGTGGATTTACAGACCCCAGAGTAGAGGTGTAAGCAGAAAGCCAGCTCCAGGGTGTGAGTAACCTTGTCTTTTTTTGGGGGGGGAAGGCATATAATCTGTACCTGTTTCCTTATTTATGCCATTATCTCCTCAAAGACTGCATATATGATTGTCCCAGTAACTCTCTTACTATGCCAGCCTTTGCGCAAAAAGTAGATTCTCATCCTCACCCACTTTCAGTCTGTATCTCATACTTGTTCAAGCGTCCTTATAGTCCACGTGGAAGCTTTGCCTGCATACAGACAGAGAAAAGTGGCAGAAGAATCCCGTGGTTTCACTCAGTAACAATAAGCCAAATCCCTTGCTCCCCTACTTCTGCCAGCTCCAAACTCTCTTTAGCGTGGGAGTTGTCCTACAGTGTATGGAAAGAGATCACACTCCTGCAGACAAGCTTTTCACTCAGCAGCCCTGCCACCTCTGCAGTGCTGCATGCATCCACCTTCAGCATTTGTTCCACGTGAACTACCATGGTGTGGGTACAGCAGAGAAAGACTGATGGGACACTTAGACCACCTCAAAACAGGAACCAGCAAAGTGCAACATACACGGACTCTCACAGTCCGGGGGTTGGTACCAACATTACCAGAGGAATACATCTGCTGCTGAGGAGAAGCAGTGCAGGCACTAGGAGTGCTTTTGTGAGACGGGTTCATCAGGAGGATGGGGGATTATGAAAACTACCACTGATGAGAGCAAGAATGTATCGGAGATCAGTGATACGTTCTTAGAAGTAGAGATTGATGAAGAACAGACTTCAGAGGAGCTATAACCTCCTCTGCTACCTGCCATGCCCTCTGATCCCAATGCCTGCCCTTGGCATATTCCTAGCCCAAAAGTCCAAAAATAACGAAGGTATTCAATCTGGGAGTACCCAGCTCCTGCTGGAATGACTTATAAGTGTGGCAGGATACAGGATGCTGAATGATTTACTCCTACTTTGGAAGATATTTCAGGGCTGCTTTCAGCCCTGACCCCAATATAGACCTCAGCTCAACTCTACCAGTGGAAATAAAACTGACAGCTTTTATAAAGGCAGTCACGGCTATTTCAGCTTCTGCACTGATCTGCTGTCTGCATTGCTAGTAGTTGCATACAGCATTTCCACATCATCTCGTCATTTCTGAGTGATAGCCGTACAAAGAGCGCAAAGCAATCCCATGCCTGCACACCCAGCAGCAGATGGGGGGACAGGAGTCAGTTGCCTGAACATAGACACCTGGTGCCACTATAGGGACCATGGGTAGCATACCTGGCCCTTCTGTAGGGCACAAACTCTGTACCATATGTGCCCGCTTTTCATTAATATCTCAGATATCCTAACAACCCATAAGTGATAGTAGACACCTATGCTTGGGCAGCAGCCCCTCTTCTATCCCATGTTTCTGTGAAATGCGTTAATAGTAACAGGCTCGTTTTACATACTCACCCATGCTGGGTCTGCAGTAGGCTAAAGCCATGATTGGCCAAGCTCAGAGTCCAGTTAACTGGTCTGGAGGTACCATTTACTTTGTAAAGGATGAGCAAGCCTGTGAAAACTCAGACAGATTAGACCTGCCTTGCCTGCTTGTCAGCAGAGGGGTTGACTGCTCTACTACAGATGCAGAGTGTGGATGTGACCTTTTCATAAATGCACCATTTATGTATCGGCGCTTTTGTCCTTACCCTCTCTCCCCAGCCAAACACTCAGCCATCCTCCCTGAGAAATGCCACATACCTGCTATGGATTCTCATGGGAATGGCTCCCCATAAGTCATTTGTTGTAGGAAAGGGAAGCAACCAGTCTAGGAGATCAAGACATTCCCGCTCATTCGTGTCTAGAGCCATTGTCTCTCATTCTTTCAAGCTGGAGTGTCATCTGGGCCAGTTCTGTAGATCTAGAAGCTTTCCACTTGTATAAGCCACAAATTTGACCATAATCCGTTCTGCACCACCATCTGCCTTGGGGGGCAGCTGCTCTGACCTGCCAAGTGGGCAGGTGGCATCCACTCCAGGAGACACCTGCAAGGTAAATTGCTTGACTGGGCAGTTAAGCAAAATTATTAGATTCTCCTTCTTCAAGTTTTAAATTGAGATCTCTGCTGATGGCTATGGTATTTTGGAAGTCCTTACTATCAAGGCTGCTGAGCTTCACAACCTTGACAGACATGATCTAGATAAGCCAGTGGTGAGAAAAAAATAGGTAAAATTGCTCCCCTGAGGATGTCCTGTTCTTAGACACAATAGGGAAAGTATTTCTGTCTTTCCTGCCTGACAATTAGTCCTTGTTGAAGATCAGGTCGAGACAGTCAAGTCCCAGATCTCCCAGAGGCCTCTTTCCCCTTTAACACCTGCGGGTGTGAGCCAGGCAGGCATTGCTTGGTGCAGGATTTGGTGCTCTGTTAATCTCTGTTTGGACCACGTGCAAGACTGCTTGGCACGTGTGCCTACTTGGTGGATCGCCACAGGCGCAGCGTCAAGAGATGTGAACTGCGAAGATGAGGCTTCAACGGGTGTGCATACATAGCAGTTATTTTGTCACTTCTGAAGTATCCGCTCCCTTGCCCATATTCCCGCCACCCTTAGCTGTGTCCAGCTGAACCACAGCAGTGTTTGTGAGTCTGGGGGAGAAAACTCTATGCACCAAATCAGAGCAGATCTGCAAAGGGGGGGCAGTAATATTCATCAGGGTTTTGCTTTTCACGAGAGACCACAAAAAGAAAGAGATCACCATTTTAAAAAAGGAAAGTGGGGGGGTTTTCTGTGCTAGAAATCATGCTCTTTTTTGCTGCCCTGAGAACTAGGCAAAATCTGAGATGTGCTGGGATTGAGGATTGGAGGCGAGAGCCTCAGCTACTTCCCCAGCCTCTTCATGCAAAGTGGAGGAGCGGGAGGGGCAGAAAGGGGATCTTTGAGCCCATCTTCAGCTGGACAAAGGCTTTCACTGTGGAGATATTGTGGAAAATGGACAGAAGTCTGGTCTCTGAGAAACACTGTGGGGACATGCAGAGTAGGGAGGGGAATATCTGTGGTATTGTGTGTATGGCAACAGAGACCACAGAGCAACTAAAAGCTATCGCAGCATACCTTCCCTGCAGACTGTACTGAAACCCCCTAGAAGAACAGGCTCTGGCTTCTGAGAGCAGGGGAGAGAAATTAATTTTACTTTGTATTTTTTTTCTGTTAAAGTCCTGAAAACTATCATTCAAGACTGGTGTTATAAAAACTACCTATTCTTATTGCTAACATCTATTTACAGGCATCTGAAACAGAAGAGTTTGCTTAGGTTAGCATAGGATACTTGCTGCCTTGTGATATTTGGAAACAGGGAAAAGAATTCAGCTGCGTGTCAGAGGTTCCAGACAGACTGAACCGGGATCCTCAGATGTCATCCTCCTGCTCTTTCTTTAAAAAATTATCAGAGAGGTTAAAATAATTATTTTATGGAGAGAAAAAAAGTCATTCTAAAACATTTTATAATTCAGAAATAAAATCTCCCAGCTAGGACTCTACAGTGCGGATAGAATAAGCAGCTCTTCAGCCATATCCCAGAGCAAAGCTGTGTGTAGTGTGGTTGAGGAACCTGTTTACTGATGCCTGCCTAGTGTCTGCCTGAGCCAGGGGACAGCCTTATTGGAAATGCATCTCCTGCCCTGTTGTACTGGATGTGGTATTGACACCCCTATCTCCTTATTACCTGATCTTGTGTTTATTTTGACAGAGGCGGCAAACTGATCGTTCCCGAACTTCGTCAGCAGCCACAGCAGCTGTGTGCCCTGCCTGTTCTGCCTAGCCCTCTGCTTCACTGCTGGAGGATGATAAACACCCCCAAACATCCCCATGCTGATCAGCTCCCACTGCCCAAAAGGTGGTAACA
>NW_010423252.1:26958-33617 GCF_000710305.1 Buceros rhinoceros silvestris
TGATCCTGCAGCTCTTCACCTTGGACTTTGTGCACTGGCTCCCTTTTCCCACCTGGGAGAGGAGTGCTTCCCTTCCCCTGTGGGCTCTGTGTTTTTAACCACTCGTTAAGATTTATTAGATGCGATCTCCATTCTCTGCTGTGCCAGCATCGAGACTGAAGTCCAGGATGGGCGTAGGTGCCTCTGAAAGCCTCTCATGGCATGTTGTAGAACCTGAGCGTCAGTACAGCGGCTGAGAGCTGCAGTGGTTCAAGGACAGGAATTGTTGCAAAAGCACAAATGCGGACCTGTCAGCCCAAGGCTGGTATGCTCTCAAAACAGCTTTAAAACAAAGCTAGCCTGAGAGAGACTGTCCCTCTGAAGGATGCACTCAGATTCCTACATGGATCAGTCTTCAGCGTTGGAGGGGGAGCTGTACTGAGGTGCCTCATTTGGGGTTTGGAAGTTCAGAAGGAATCTGGTGCCTGCGCCTCGGCTGAGAACTTGAACTGCCCCGGCTTAATGTTGTTTTGGAAAATGCTGTCCCAGAGCCCTCTGCACAAAGTTTCTCTCCCACTCAGGGAGACCCAGCAGGTACTGTACTTCAAAGGCCATGCCTCCATGTCTCGCTGCAGAGACCAGAAAGAAGAGGCAAAGCTGGGTGGACTTGAAAGTGTCGTTCCTAGCCTGGAACCCTGCTGCAGCACCATCAGGCACTTACTTCAGTAGCCTCAAATCTCATACACAGACTTGCTTCCTAGACCTCCAGAGGGGAAGACACTTCTCTGAGGTGGAGGTGGGTGAGAAGTGCTCAGAGAAGAGGAACCCTCAGCCTGCACTCATCTCCTGTGAGGACATCAAGGAATATGAAGAGGCATAATCAGGAAACACAACTTGAGCACATAGATGACAACTGAAATAGCAAATGTGAGAAGGTTTTCCAGTTGAGCTTCGAAAGGCATGTGTGGTGCTGTGAAAAGAGAGGAGACAGTGTAATGCGGAAGGGTTTCCCTTTCCCTCAATAAAACAGGAAGACAGCCAGGTGGAAGGCAGCCCACAAAGGAGGAGGTGGCAAATGAGGGCTGAAGGAAGGATGCACTGGATTAAAAGCACAAGTGTTGGTACCATGTGTGTGCGTGGGGAGTAGTGTGGCTGTGACTTTTCCAGGAAGATTCCTTGAATGACCCAGAAACCTACCTAAGCATATCTTGAAAACCATCTTCACTCAGGCCATGAGAAACAAGGCGTTAGGCATTCAGAATGCATTGAGGATTTCACAGCTGGGGGAAAGTTGTGAAAAATTGAATCATCCCCCGCCAAGAAATTCTGGGCTGGCAGGAATCTTATTTATTTGTTGATTTATTTATACTATAATTCTTCTCTGCCTATTCCTTGTTTAGTTTGGGGTTTTAGCTTAGATCACCTGACGTGTTTGTGAAGAAAGAATATTTCCCCCCTCACCCCAGAACAGTACAGCTTGGCATTCACCGATGAATGTCATATGTTCTGCGCTCCCTGGGGTTTCTTTACAATGGTGTCTTAAACTGGCAAAATAATCAGAAACGCAGCAAGGAGGGGAACACAGCGAAGGGAATTATCGTTCCTTTATGCAAGAGACGTGGGTGGCACTAAGTTCCTGGCTCCCGAGCAATCAATCCCAGCAAGGTAAAAACATGTGCAAAGGAGTGCCTCACTCAACAGATAATCCCCATGGGATCTTGGGAAGCCTCCATGAAGGGGGCTCTTTGAAAGGTATCTGAGAGAGAGAGTCGGTCCATGTTCCCCTAAATGGGGAACAAGCAGCCACGCGTCCTGCCATAGAAGGGGGTTAAAGTACAGGAGAAGGCAAAGGGCGTGAGATGCCTCCTATCAGAGAGGGAGGCAGGAGAAATCAAAGAATAGGCAGCAAATAAAGAAATGGAGACTGCGCTTAGTAAGGCTTAGACCAAGGTCCTTCTGGATGAACACACCCAGCACTACAAGACCACCCTGCCAGATGTCTCAGCCATCTCAGCATGAAGAAATACTGAAAGGGCTGTGAAAATAGTGACTTCTCTGGGCCCTAGAAAGGTCCTTAAAGAGCAAGGGTATGGCCTACTGGCACTGGATAGCATGAAGGAAGCCCGGTGGAACCAGGCAGGTGGGCTTAATGTACTAAACCAAGATTAAGTCCCCTTCTTTGTGTTTCAAAGAATGAGAAAGAGTGAGGGAATAAAGGAGTTGATTTATGATCCTCCATTTTCTCCTCTGAGATGGGCAGGGTTTCTGCCCGTATGAACAGGGTGGGATATGGTCATTAATTCCCTGGCCCTTAATCTCGCGCAGGTCCTAGACAGGGTTTTGGCATTGACAGTGGGTATTTGTAGCAAGGATCTATTCCCATTGCAGAGGATACCCCCATACATGTGTCCTTAGAGAGTTGTTCTCTCTGCACCCCCTTAAGAAAGCAAAATTATTATTCCTGTTTTTTTCCCACTGGGGACCTGGATCCTAGTGAACGCGCTACGCTGTCAGTCAGAGCCTGCTCTGAGAGACCTGTTGCACCATCTCCATTCTTATCCCAGCCTCGCCCTGTGGAGGAGAATCAAGAAATTCTGTCAGTCACTAACTTGTGCAGGACCAAGACCTTGTATAGACAGCATGGATGTACCCAGCATATGTTGCAGGCTAGCAGACGTTTGGACCTGTTCAGCACAAATTCTCTTTTCCCTGTAGAGCAGCCCACAGACAGAAGGGACTGCTGCTGGCCAAGGTGTATCAGCTAAGGGTAAGTGACAGTCACCGCAAGTTGAGATGGCTGTTAGCAGAGCTGGCTGGGAGACCCAGGAGTGGAGCAGTGGTCAGAGTTGCAGGCTTCAGGGAAAGTGAATGCAGAGGTGCAATAAGGAAGGAAGCTAAAGATCAAGCCTGAAGTATTTAAAGAAGAAAAAGCATCCCAGCGGCTGTTTTTTACTAGGGTATTAGTATCTGATATTCATGTTCTCTGAGATTCATCCAATTCACCACCCAGTGAATATTACTAACATTTCCTGTTGCAGAAAATACTATTGACCAAGGAAAGAGAATGTCGAGAAAGTACTTTTTAATGGTTATTTATTTATATTGAATGGTACTAGAGCGTTATTAAATATTATGTGAATCGTACAATACTGCACCATTGTCTTGTCTTGTCTTGTCACCTAAGTGCTTACTCCTTTTCCAGGAAAACACAGTGGACGCTGTAATGGAGAATGTATCAGTTTTAGTTGTTTTTATTTCAAGGGTACTCCCTTCAGTCTTCAGGTGACCTAAATGCTACAAGAGAAATTCAGGTCTCTGAGACTGGTGCCTGCATTATGAAGATAAAGAAAAGAGATGGAAGGAGACAGGAGAATACAACCCAAACTCCATAGCCTCATGGCATCTCTAGCTGTCATTCTGGTGACATGGTAACCGTCCAAACTGAGATTGCTCCGCAAAGGTGCTGACCACAACTCAGAAGTGATTGGTGTTCAAAACACAGGGCAGGCAGGCAGTTCTCCACCACAAGGGAGAGGGGAAGGGTGCCACAGGCTGTCGTAGTGAAATGACAAGCTGCATTGCACAGTCATGCCCAAACAAGGCTGCTGCTGGCAGTGAGCAGGCCGCCTGATTTCTCTGGACGTCTGCTGGGTGACGTTACCGAGGTCTGCTCTACAGGATGCACCATACCCACTCCAGATCAGTTGGGTCAGGCAGTTCCTGCACAGTGTCCTCCCCTCTGGGAAGAGCCAGGACAAGCTCTCCTGGCAGCAGTACAGTAAGATATAAGGGATCTTCTGCAAGAGGGTGCTGCCACAGTCTCTCCCAGTTGGTTCTGGAGGCCGTGGAACTTCTCAAGATGTTTTTCAACTTCCTTTCTCCTGGAGGAAGATCAGTTGCTTAGGACAGCACGTGATGGGAAGCAGGCGAGGGCAGTAGCTTGTGGCCCTCTGTGGCACAGCCCACTGCGTCTTCTGGGCAAGTGGGAAGCACCCAGGAGCAGCATCAGCAGGGTAAGGAAACGCAGGCTAAGGTATTTATTACAAAGTCTAGTATTACAAAATCTAGTCTTCTAACCAACTGCATGTTGTCTTACTCCCTGCTTCTGCCAGTCCCTGTTAGCTACAACCCACTGGGAAAAATGTATGAACTCTCACTGGGGCACTACATGTCAGAGCAATGGAACTGGGCAAGGAACAGCCCAGTCTCCTGGTTCTTCCTTCTCTCTCCAGACTGGAGGAGAATGGATGGCCCTGTTTGACAGGAGCCTTCTGTTGGCTAATCCACAAGCCTGGGAGATGCTAGTAGACCCAGGTCTGGTTTCTAATGCTCTCACTGATTTACTCTGTCATTTACCCAAGGTATGTGACATCGGCTATTCTTTATTTTTAACAATGACAAGCGAACACACCTCCCAGAAACATGGATCACTTTTAAGACTCTTTTGAGGAAGCACTGCTAAAAATTTAGCATAGTAGAGTACAAACCAAATCCATGCCTGTGTCATTAAAAACACATTCACAAAGGTGCTGCTCAAAGTCAAGTTTACAAGCCACGATCCTGCAAAAGGCTGAGAAAGAACTGCCTGAAATGTCCACTCCACCTGAAAACAGAGTTACCCCCCAGAAAAGAGGGACGGCTCTGCTTGGGTGTAATGGCTGAAAGCTTCTACAGTGCCGGTACTGCTGCCTTCTTGTTTCCTTGACGGAAGCCCTGGGGACTGGGAGGGCAGTGGTAAGACAGTCCCAACTCTGCCAGTGCTTCCACCCTACTTGGTGCATTGTATCTCCCCTCCTTGGGTCCTGCATTTTCGAGGCCAAGCTTCCCAGACCTTCTGCTGTATTTTTGACAGGAATCTAGTGTAGGTCCCAGGAGACAAGGGATGGAGGAGAAGAGGAAAGAAAGAGCGAGCAAGAATGAATCTTATTAAACGCAGCGAGATACTTCTCTCAGTCTCTCATCATGTTTGGGGCTGATTGGAGGTGAAATTGCACTTGGTGGGAGGGGAAGTCCCCTCCCCTGGGAGAATCCAGAGGCTCTCACACAAACTTAATTTCAAGCTCTGTTGAAGATGGTATTTGCCCTTTTTTTTTCTTTCTCTTTTGTATGCATTCAATTTAATTTCTCAGGCAGACATGTGAAAATGAGAAAGGCAGACCTTTGACTGTGAAGACAGCCCAGTGCCGCCTTCTTACAGATCCAGTCTCACGTTGCTTTCCTCCATCACTGCCCTCAATAAACCTGTGTGCAGGGGTTGCTAAAAAGTCTGTCACCTCCCTTCCATGCTTTGGTGGAGACAGTTTGGGGTTTTTTTGCACTTAAGCAATCCAATTAATTTTTAATTCCAAACACTGCCCAGTGTTCCACAGCTCTGTTTAAAACGGGAGCACTGTGACCTTGAAAAGTCTCGGACCTGTTGGCACCACAAAGTTCTGACCTGTATTCTGCTCTCCAGTCCATACTTGCTTTCTCTTTTGTGAGAAAAAGGCTTGCAGTGGTTTCTGATCCACCTCTTTTGGTGCCGGTGGTTGAAAGGGAAGGAGAGGAATTGCATTTGATTTTGGAAGGCTCCCAAGGGAGCTCCTTGCTGGAGATTAAGCTCTCCCAGCCGGCACAGAAACACATGCTGTTCGGCTCCTCTGCAGTTGACCCAGGTAGCTGTGTGTTAGTTTCATAGTCCTAAGAGTACATACACATGCAGGTAAAAGTACAGCCTTTCCAGCTGACCTGCTGCTTCTGCCCAGGAACTGACACAGCGTGGCAATATTTACAACTATGACTTCCTGACTGCAAGGAAGTTAGAGATGCTACCAGTGCAGGACAGTTCCAGCAGGTCCACCTTCTTCCTGTCTCCAAGACGGAGGCTGACAGGCATTGTCCAAGCTGGTCCTACATCATGATTTCCTGCTGTGGCCCGAGAGAGGATCGCAAGCAAAGCATAAAGCAGTACCAGGCGCTAAAACAATTGCTGTCTGCAGCCCCAGGTCATACCACAAAAATCTCATGTCATGGTTGATGCAGAGATTTATTCTTTCCTGACTGTGGCATTGTGCTCGCTGGAGCTTTCAGCAGAACAGGAAGCATTGCCTGGTTTTATGGAGGTGAAGACAAGCACGGTGGGTTTGCCATGGTCGTGGGGGTGGGAATGGCACAGGGTGGACATAAATGGTAGAGACTCACAATGGTGTGCAAGTAAAGCAATCTGCAGCAGCAGCGTTGGGTGGGTTTCAATAAACCAAGGCTTTGCCGAGGCAAAAGGAATATTAAGTATATTTTTTGTTTTAAAAGCCAAGTAAGTTAAAATTAACTAGGAAAAGATGTCGATTTGCAATCCACTTGAATTGAATAATGGGTTGTTCTGCGCAGCAGAATGACTGTGGTCAAGTTTTCTGTAGATGTGTCCCCTGCATCTTAGTCCAGCTCTGAAGTGAGAGTACTGCCAGAATCCCATGTAAAAGCTATCGCCCTCTCTCCCCCTATCTTTTTCCCACGCCACCGTGGTTTGGAGTGCAAACAGCAGCACATGCTTCCCCTGGGTTGGGGCCAGGCGTGCTGGGTGATGGGCACACAGGAGCTCACTGCCCAGCCAGGAGCTGCTCCTTGGAGCGGGCCAGGAGGCTGAGCTAAGGGCGCCTGCCCCCTCTTGCAGCCACACATTCCCTCTTTACCTAACTCTCCTC
>NW_010423252.1:33673-34286 GCF_000710305.1 Buceros rhinoceros silvestris
TGAACAAGGGGCCCCTCCCCCCTGTTCCAGCCACAAATTCCCTCTTTACCTAACTCTCCTCAGTGCAAACCCAACCACCGACTTTTCTTTGAAGGCTTGTAGGCATTTAGTATCTGTAAGACTTCTTTTCGTCTGCCAGATTGAAGTGCAAATGGGTGACGCATTACGAACTTCTTAAGGAGAGCCAGCAGACGGACTGGCAGCACAGAGTCAGAGTGTGGACTGAAGGCACAGTCTGGTAAGCCGCATCTCATTAACAAACAGGCCAGTAAAAAGATGGGTGTAAAAGCCAAAACTTTTATGGGCGGTGAGGCCATGACAGGAGGTCGCTCGCTGTGGAGGCCACGCCGCTCAAGTCCCTTCAGGCGCAGGTGGAGAATAGCGTGTGTACTCCTCCCACACGAGCATCTCTCCCTGCTCAGTTCCATAACCGATTTAGAGTCCGGACAGCAGCTGTGGCTTGACAGAGCAGAGGAGCCGTGGTACAGACCAGCAGCCGCCCCTAGCCCTCTCCCGTCCTCCCCACAGCGCCGTGACCCGGTGGCCAGGTCAACCTGGGAACCCGGGGCCTACAACCCCCAGCGGACTGCGCGGCGGCGCGGGCCCGGCCGGG
>NW_010423253.1:0-413 GCF_000710305.1 Buceros rhinoceros silvestris
AAGGCACCCGGTCCCCGCTCGTGGCCTCTTGCTGGGCTGGGAGGTGATCCTGTAGCCAGTTCACCTGCCCCGGCTTGAGCTTCATGACCTTCCCCTTCCCACGCTGCTCCACCTGAGATAGAAGCTTTTAAGGAAAAAGTGCAATTACTTTAAGGAAACAACCCCCCTTTCAGTGTTGCTGTACGGCACGCGAGCTCCTGCCCAAATAAGAAACCTTTCCTCTCTTTTTTTTCCTTCACCCTGATTTTTTCTTCCCAGAACTTTTAGCAACTTCAGTTTTGAGAGGTTTTTTTGTATTTGAGTGGCAAAAAGCCGGGGAGGTCAGGAAGGCAGTGGGCCAGAGCGTTACTGGGCAAAACTGCCAGCCCAGGATAAATCTGACAGATCCTGGCAGTGTGGTGGCACGTGCGGCG
>NW_010423253.1:592-959 GCF_000710305.1 Buceros rhinoceros silvestris
TGTGCCAGCTGTTTGAGGGGAGCAGATCCGATCTTTGCGGGGAAAGGGGGCGTTTTCCCTGCTTTTTGCAGGTGCGCCCATTCCTCGGGGCGGGGGAAGGAGAGGCCAATGGCTGCGAACCATCTGGCTCTTCCTCGGAGCAGCAATATTGTCCCTTGTCCCCGTCACTGCAAACCTACGGTTCCTGGAAGCGCCTCCTCGCATCCTGACTCCATCTCGTCCTTCCTGGGGACCTGTTTGCCTGATCCCAGTGCCAGCAAATCCCTTCCAGCTCCGCTCCTTGCTGCCGGGCTCCAGCCCAGGCTCCCAGTCCCTGGCACCTGCGGGACATCGCAGCCTTCCCAGAGCACCAGTGCCACCACGCCCG
>NW_010423253.1:1531-2508 GCF_000710305.1 Buceros rhinoceros silvestris
TCGGCAGGAAGATGGAAAGAGGCGACTCCTTAGGAAGCCCTTTGGAGACGGTGGCTGCGATGCTGCAACAATGAGGCGGGGGTGAGGGTGGGGAGGGCAGCCTGTGGGTCCAGACCCAGGACCTGGGGGGCAAGGATGCTGCGGGAAGGGGTTTTTGGGGTGAGCCGTGAGGTTTTGACGTTTCTGGCAATGTGAAAACGCCAAGAGGGAGAACTCACTCCAAGCGCTCACCCTGGGCAGAGCTTTTCGCAGTCTCCTTCTTTGTCCTTGTGAGCTTGGAGCAGCCCCACGGCCCGTCCTGGCTCCCTGCCCCAAGGACAGCCCTCATGTACGGGGTGACAGCATGGGCTGGTTGGGGAGCGGCGCAGCTTTCGCCTCCCCCTAAGGGCTGACATCGCCTGCGGGTCCCACGGGAGGTAGCTCCGTGCTCCGGCTGCAGCCCAGCTCCCGTTTGCAAACATTTGCTCTGCAATTGCCGGCGCGTTTCCTGCTCCGCGGGGCGGTCACGAGGCCCGGGAAAGTTTGCAGAGTGAGTAAGTCACCGCGTCCCGGCACTGTGGCCACATCGGGAGCGTCCCCAGGGACCTGCTGCCTTGGTGGAGCCGCTTGTTTTCCCTCCACTGCTCGAATGTCTCCTAAAGCGGTTGCAGGCTGCTGGGAGCAGGTTACCCCAGGGGCATGGAAAGGGCTGGGGGAAATGAGGGAGCAGCCGGGGCGGGCACCCGTGGCAGGGTGTCTATCTCCATCACCCTCTTGTCAGGCCCGGGAGCTACCAGGGCTCTTTGGTTTCCCCTCAGCTCCTGGAGGGTGGGTTTTGTCCTTGAATTCATTTGCAAAGAAGCCTTTGGCAGCTCCTGGCTCCTGCCCTCGGCTTCCTGAGGCTTTCAGCCAAATCGTCCCTCGCTCTGGGGTCGCTCAAACCCTCCCAGCCAGCCCAGAGCCAGCAGCTCCCAGGAGGATCTGGCCCCGGAGCCGCC
>NW_010423253.1:2859-3763 GCF_000710305.1 Buceros rhinoceros silvestris
CAGGGCCCCATGCGGGAACCCGCATCCCTCCGGGCCGCCTTGCAGCGGGATTCGGGCTGTGGCCGGGTAGGCAATGGCTCATCCCTTCGTGGCTCTGCTTTTCCCCGGAGCATCCCCTCCCCAAGGCAGAAAAACAAGCCAGAGGATGAAGAAGCACCTGCTGATGGGGATGTCCAGGGGGATGGGTGGTCCTGGAGGGGCCAAGGACTTGAGCAGGGACCGGCATTGCTCCCGGCCGAGCTGACCCCGACCCCGGGCTGGGCAGATTGGAGTGAAATAGAGCCAAAAGCTGGCGGTGACGGGGGTCTTCCATCCCCAAAGGGCTCCTCTGTCTCCTTCGGGCTACGGGAGCACCGAAACGCCGGTGGACCGGCCGTGCACCAGGGCGCTTTCCTGGGTTACTCTCTTCCTCCTGACACCCAGCAGCTGCATTTTTTACAGCTCTTCACTTTTTCACTGCCACGAGCTGCTGCTTGAGCTCAGAGCCTCTGCCCACAAGCGAGGGAAATGGGGCTTGTTTCCGTCTCACGTGCCTTACTCCAGGCACCTCGGGTGGAATTTTACCCGCTGTCTTGCCCCGTACCCACGCAAGCTCCACCCTGCTGGTCCGTCACTCCCAGCACCCTTTGGACAAACAGCTCCGTGTTCGCCTGCTCTTCGGTCCCCAGGGGAGCGCCGGGTCGCACGTCCCCCACGCTTCGACCTCTCGGCCCGGGGGTTTGTTACAGCCGATTTTTCAGGATTTATTGCATGAGTCTTTCTGCCATGCTGAGCCCCGTCCCTGGCATGTTTGGACAATGTTCCTGGCTCTGCTGCCCTCGTCTTCCAGGAGAGCTCTTGCTTCCACCGTCTGCCGTGGGACAGGCTGGGCCCGGCTCCCCCGCCCCGGGGGCCCCCCCGCCCC
>NW_010423253.1:3893-4635 GCF_000710305.1 Buceros rhinoceros silvestris
GACAGGCTGGCCACGGCTCCCGGCCTCGGTGTCCTCCGAGCCTTCCCCTCGCCAAGGCCGTTCCCGTGACCTGCCGGGGTTCGGGATCTTTTCTGTCCTCTTTGTTTGGACTCGGCTTCAAAGCTGGAGGAAAACCCCCGGGCTTTGGGCTGCTCCGGCTGCCCCAGCTCCGTCTGAAGTCCTTCTCCTCCAGCGTCTCAAAGACCAGGTCTTTGATCCCTGCTTGCAAGGATTTTACTTTTAACTTCCTCCTTTTCTCTCCCAGCCCCCTCGGTTCAATGCGCCTCCCTTTCAGCAGTCAAAGAGAACCGCGGGGGGGTTCTGGGGGTAGGTCCTGGGCTGCAAGGATGGGGCAGAGGAGAGGCTTTGCCTTGGTCTTTGGAGGTCGCTGTGGGGTGACAGGGGCACAGCAGAACTCCCATGGCCACCAACCCCCTTGTCTTGGTTTTCAGACCCCACTTTTGGACACTGAATCCTCCCTGGACTATGGCCACAGCGTTACCCAGGTGGGTGGGCAGAGAAAGCCCACGGCGACGTGAGCTTGGGGAGGGGGGAGATGGAGAAACATGCCTTGAAGGCTGTGAGGGGTGGGGGGCCAGACCCCCCCCATGCCCTGGGGATCTCAGTTTGGCTCTGGGCTGCTCACTCAGGATCCACCACTCACCCTCCTCCCCGCTTTTTATAATCCCCTTCTGCCCCCAGGCATCCTCGGAGAAGATCTGGCGAGCCGGGAAGCTCCTCT
>NW_010423254.1:0-416 GCF_000710305.1 Buceros rhinoceros silvestris
CTTGGGAGTTAGGGAATCCAGCCCCGGTCCCTTTGTGGACACTCCTGTGAGCTTCCCTCCATCTGTGCCGACACAGCTCGGCTTGCTGGGCTGGGGCTGGGTTTGTCCCCGGGTGACTGTGGTGGGTGAGGGCAGAACAAGGGGAGGGGAGACTCATTAGGAGCTGCGGGAGGAGGCGTAAGTGAGGGACATCTCTAACCGCGTTGGAGGTTTGGAAAGGGTCCAGAAAGCTGCAGGAGAAATCCCGGCTCCGAACCCCAGCTGAAGAAAGGGGCTGTGTTTGGGGTGAGTGAGCTGCGTGTCCTCAGCCGAGGAGGAGGGAGGTAGGGAGGCAGGAGTCTGCCTGGTGAAAGGCCCTCTGTGCTCCCCGGCGGAGCAGGGGGCGGCTGGAAGGGGGGTGGTACGGCTGGGGACAA
>NW_010423254.1:663-972 GCF_000710305.1 Buceros rhinoceros silvestris
CCGAGGTCCGCGGCTTGCCCTGGCTGTCTGTCTGGAGGCTGCGGTGACTCAGAGGTGGCTCCTGTGATGGCGTGTGCAGCTCGGGCCCCCTGCTTGCGCTGCTCCTGCAAAGAGCTCCTAATGCATCCCTGCCGAGCGTCCCCTGCGGGATGACGTCCCCGAGCCAGCAGGGCCCTCGCTCGTCCTCCAGACCTTCCCCCATCCTCTCGCCCACCTTCAGGCGGCTCTTTCTGGTCCTTGACAAAGGGGAAGAGGCAGGTTAGCAGGATTAATCTGGTGGGGGCTGTGTGTCCCCGGGGGTGCTGGGGG
>NW_010423255.1:0-16507 GCF_000710305.1 Buceros rhinoceros silvestris
TTTATTTTATTTTGGTTATTAAACTGTTCTTGTCTTAACCCATGAGTTTTACTTTTTTTTCTGATCCTACTCCCCATTCCACTTGGAGGGAGGAGAATCGAATGAGTGGCTGTGTGGTATTTAGTTGCCAGCTGGGGTTAAACCATGGCAGTATATTATGATGAAAAACTATACAAAATCTGGTTCTTCCTGTGCATCTAGACCCATTTTATCAACCAGCGCATTTCCGTGGAGAGGGACCATGTAAAATAATATGTATCATGAAAGTAAGGGCAGGATGAACTAGAAACTATTTTCAAATGTGTTAAGGACAAGAAGGTGGCTGGGAGTAGTCAGCATGTATTTATGAAGGGGAAATCCTTGATCAAGCTGTTAGCCTTCTATGATGAGATGACTAGCTCAGTGGATGAGAAGAGAGCAGTGAAAGTCGTTTATCCTGACTTTAGTAAGTTTTTCCACCCTGTGTCCCACAACGTTCTCATCTACAGACTAAGGAAGTATTGACTAGAGGGGTGGGCTCTGAGGTGTCTCTAAAGGTGGCTGAACTGACAAGCCTAAAGGGTTGTGAACAGCAGCACAGAGTCTGGCCAGATGCCAGTCACTAGTGATATACACCAGGGGCCAACACTGGAAATGATACTGTTAAGCACATTCTTTAGTGACTTGGATGATAGGACACTGTATCATAGAATGTTTGCATATGATGTGAAACCAGGAGGAGTGGCTGATAGACCAAATGGTTGTGTTGCCATTCAGAGGGCCCTCAACAGACTGGAGAAATGGTATGACAGGAACCTCATGGTGTTCAACAAAGGGAAACACCACATTCTTCCCCTAGGGAGAGTCAACCCCATGCATCAGGACAGGCTGGAGACAGATCAGATGGAGAACAACTTTGCAGAGAATGGGCTTGGAGGCTTGGTGGACACCAAGATTTCCATGAGACAGCAATGCGTACTTGCAGCAAAGAAAGCCAGGAGCCTCCTGGCCTGTCACAGGGTGAATGTCGCCAGCAGGCAGAGAGTCGTGATCCTTCCCCTATGCCCAGCCCTCAGGTACTGTGTCCTTTTTGGAACACCTCAACTGAAGAGTCACTGGATGAGTCCAGTGAAGGGCCATGAAGACAATCAAGATATTGGAGTATTTTTTGTACAAGAAGCTGAGAGAGCTGGAACCATTCGGCCTGCAGAAGTGTGGCTCAGGGAGGATCTTATCAATATGCATAAATACGAGACAGTAGAAAGCAAAGAAGGTGGACCCATACTCCTCTCAGTGGTATCCAGGGGAAGGGCAAAAGACAACGGGAACAAATTGAAATACAGTAAATTCCATCTAAAGCAACCTATTCTGTAACTCCTTGAACTGCCTTCCTGAGATGGTTATATATATCCAGTGACAACAAGAGATTTAAATAAACAAATTAGATGTCTGACTTTTGTACCACAGAGTAATTTGCACCGTATGTAAATGACCATGTTTTCCCCAAAACTGATTTAATGATAGTTATCTATCTATCTATCTATCTATCTATCTATCTATCTATCTATCTACCTTTCTCATGTTCTTGCTTATGCCTGATAGCACAAGTGCAACATCCAGAGAAACAGTGAAGCGGCCCTAAGGCATTAGCCACTAAGGTACCTTGTCTTTGCATCATGGAGAACATATTTTATTGGAGGAGAGTTAGTTCAGGAAAAGTGAGTTCTTGACTTCTTATCTATAACTGTGCTGTGAGCATGGCTTCTCTCTACTTTTGAGGGCCTAGTCATTTTTTCATGCATGTCACAGGGAATTGCAGCTTTTTGAAATAAAATTCTGAAAAACTATGAAGCAATTTTTTTTTCCCCTCTAGTCATCCCTAAAGTCTGCTAAGCCCTTAAATGGAATTTCTTTACTGTCAATGTACTTAATTTCCTGGATTTTATTCAGATCAATATCAAACTACAGAACTGTAGTCAACTGGCAAATGAAATATGAAACAAATGTATCAAATATATTTATATGGCATATATTTGATATATATAATCAAATATGAAACAAATATATATAAAATATGAAACAAATATATACTTCAAATATCAAATATCTCAAATATGAAACAAATATATCAAATATCAAATATGATATTGACATATCATAATATATCGATAAAACAACTCAGTATTTAACAGGGTGTTCTTAGCAGCAATTGCAATACTTCAAACTCAACACTGTAATAATGTGTAAAGACAATGCCTTAAGCCTTAGCGATATGATCTATTATTAATTATCAAAACCATTAACAACTGTGCTGGTGTTTGTCAATATAAATACTGTCGAAAATCCCAAGGTGTTACTGACAGGCTTATCCAACGTAATATTCTTCTGGTCTTGGTGTGGAAGTGATTTCAAGGTATTTTTTTTCCCAGCTGACAAGATACATAAGTACGAAACTGAAACTGGAAAGTAGGAATCATGGCGGTTAAGACAGCTGTTGATAGGAGGTGATACATGGCATGTGAATTGTGGTGCACACTTCTGCACAATCGTTCAAAATAAAACCGGCAGGTTGAAAAGAAAATATGATTTATGGCGCATGAGAGTTGAGAAATATTGCCTACACTGAAAGGAACAATTTATTGCCTGTGGAATAATGCAGTGAAGATGTTACAGAGAGAGCTTAACCATAAGTGATTAGTTTACATAAAAGAGCCTGATTTTGCTTATTAGGTTTCATTGAATTCCAAAGCATGTACAACAACTTGCTGTATTTAAACATATTCTGCTATCAATTAGCTACTGAACCCTGAAAAGGACAAGGGTTTTGCTGTGAATCTAGAGTGGAAAGAGGATTATATTCTTTCTTCAGTACGTGTTCAGAGCTCCATTAAAGTTCTGTGCAGGAGTCACAAACTTCTCAATAGCCTCTTGCCGAAGGGAAAAGTGAGCCTCTGCAGGTTCATTGAGTAAAGGTTATCTACAACCTTGTCACGGAGAGAGGCTGCTCTCACAAAGGAGGGGACTTTGTCCTCTCCCATATTTCGTGGTTTGTCACAGGATTTTTTTATGCAAAAAAAGGATTGCATAAGCAAGTGGGGTTTTTCATGGCTTCAGAGCTGGAGAGTAATACATTGACTAGATCAAAGTTTTCTCAGAAATGAAAACACAAATGTCAATGTCCCACTACAGATAAACAGGTGACATTTTTTGGTGTCTTGAGCATGTGTGGTCTCAGTGGTTGAAAGTGTGCAAGAGTCTTAGGGGACTGGAACTATCTAATGAATTGGACCAGGAGCAATTTCTATGTTATAGGGCATGGGATGGGTAAGAAATCATGCTATTGCACTGGGCTCATAACTTCATAGATACATCTGAACTTGAAGAACTGATTTCTGCCTTTCCTAAAGCCCCCGTGGGTCTTTATGTGACCAATGAAGTAAGATCTGCTCCTTCTGTGAAAAGGCATAAAGAGCAGCTCATACCAGCCTTCATACTGATAAAGCACAGGAACACTCCAGAGTGGCTGGGGACACGAAGAGTGCCAATTCTAGTTTCAGTCACACAATAAGAAGTAAAACACCAAATACGACCTTGCACAAAATGCTTCAGCTTGTTATCCACTTTTTCCTCAATTTGGGAAGCAAAGAATGTAAATCAGCACCAGCTTTTCTGTAGATGTAGATATTAGCTGATTGTGAGTTGACTTGGGGTGAGTTTCCTGTTGATGTTATTGACTGAGCAACGACTTTAGGGAGGGCTGATGCTGATGTTGTCTTTGACAAGCAGATGTGACTTCAGTTTGACCCATACCAAACAAGCTGGATTCTTTGACGTGGAAGCTACGAAACTGTAGTAAATATGATAGCAATACTAAATATGGGTTTTAGCTCGAGCTTAGTGCTGTTGGTGTGGCTGTCTGGCTTACTGACATCTCAGAACACAAGCTAAGGGAGTTGAATTTAAAATAAAGAATATCAGAAGTATGTTTAGACATCACTGATCACAGGGATTCATTGATTCATGTCTGGATCTCACTGGCAGAAAGCAAAGCATGAATGGAAGCATAAAGTGTCCATGCGTGGATTTTGGCACCTTGCAGAACCGCGTTATGCAGACCTTGTAGACTCTAATCACTGCCTGAACTAGATGCTGTGACTCTCCTTTTGGAAATATTCCACTGTGTCCATTGACAGTAGAGAACCTAGACTTCCCACTTAGGGAGTGTGAATTCACCCAGACATGTCCTACTTGTCACTAGAAAAGGGCAAATTTCACAGTAATTGAAAATGAGCAAACACATTTCCAGATCTATGCCGTCCAAGGCTCTGTTCCAAGTGTTTTAGCTGACTTTTCCAAATGTTTCTCAGGCTTCCATGAAATTCAGGAAGCAGAGCTGTAGGCTAGTGATAAGACTTCAAAGGGGAAGAAGACAGTAACGAGGAGAGGAAATCCTACCTCGAACATCTGTCACAGTATTTTTCTGGGGTTGCTTTATTCAGTGCTAGAATACGTTGAGGAGTGATTTATTGCTAAAAGGAGCTCCTACTACTGGGAGTGTACTAAATTTAGATGATGATAACACTGTTTCTACCTTTACAAATAAAGAGATCATATTGAAAGTGTTACCAGGATGTGGCTCTTGAGGGACACATGAGTTATCAGCATGCATTTCTCATGGCAAGATACCTTATGTTGCCAGCTGCAGAACTGAGGAACCTATCTGGATATAGAAGAGTGTATAAGATTTTGAGTGAGGATTCTGAGAGATATGGGATGACCTACGTACAAAAACCAATGGAATTATCCAGGACTCAGCTGAGAACAGAAATAACTGAAAGGGAGGGTGTGGTAGAGAGCTACAGAATCATAAATGACAAAAAAACCCAACAAAATATAGTATAGTTATGGATTGATTGTAAATTCTCTCTTTTAACAAAAAGGACAGCTCAATGAACTTAATGAACCAAGTTCAACACAAACACAAGGAGGTGGGTCTTTGTACAAACTGTTCAAGAGCTTTCATCTTTCACTATGAATTATGACTTCTAAGCCACAAAACTTTCCATACTCTCTTTTCCAGAGTCCTTCCTCACTGCTTGACAGGAATACTGTGAGTGCTAAAAATTTATGTTTGTTCTAGGGAAAACTGTACAAATTCATGAGGGATAAATCCTGTGAGTGTTACTAAATAATGAAATTTGGTTGAAACCCTTCCTAAGGTGCTGGGGAGAATTTTAAGAAGTACAATGCACATTCACTCTGTTCTTACTCTGCCATAAATATCTGCTGTTCTTACACTATATTCTTATTAGTGGGCCAATAAGGAAAGCTGACATTATCAGAGCTCTCTGTACCCCAGATATATACCCATTTGAAACTTACTCTGCAATGTGAGACCCTTTGTTATATTTGTAAATGACCTTCTCTGCATGCAGTATGTGTCTTATGGCTTTTGTTTATACAACGAGTATGATACTTGGATTTGAGGATCAGTAAGACCGATCTACTCATCAGAAGAATAGGAGATGTATTGTCAGATCTACCCTCTCTGCAAGTTTCCAAGTTCTCCCTGATATCCATGCAGGTTGTAATCTGAAGTGTCAGTTATCTCTAAACTTAGCAATATTCTGTTTCTCATCACAATATATTCACTAGAGAGGAAGAAGAGTTAAAGAGCTTAAGAAGATCAATAGGATGTTTGACAGGAAACTTATGTTCTTTGGAAGACACATAATTTACAGACCTTAATCCTTTGTAAATATTTATTTAATCGATTTGTCTCCCATACCCTTTATAGTTTCTGTATGTATGCCTATCAGAAACCACATTTAACATGCATTTTTATGGCAAAAATGAAGTAATGACTGAAAAGCTTGATGACTGCAGAAATACTGCTAATTAAATGTAATGTGACTATGTACCATTTCATAATTAACACCGAACATAAATAAACTGAACTTTTTCACAGCCACAGGTAATGTAAAAATCTTTCTCAGCTCGTATTTTGCTTTAGGTGTTACAAAGACAAACACGCTTACTACACATACATGATGTGAAAATATAAGCACATCTTGTATTCAGCCTCCTTTATTGGAAAACAGTGTGGTTTAATTCAGATGAAATATAAGCAGTTGATTGACCTCCACCTCACTTTAGTTTGTAGCTTGAGGTACTATTCAATCAGAACCAGACCTATAAAACAGGTTGTACACAATGTCTGCAAAAATAGCACTAAGATTGACAAATCAAGCTCTCAGAAATAGGAGATTCCAGAGATAAGGTTGCCTGGCTGGTTAATTCTGCCTTCTTTTTTTTCTATTCATACTTTTACAACAATAATATTTTTCTCCTAGGGATTCCTCCCTTATTCAGTGAACAGGAAGGGACAATGTTCACTTAAAACATTGCATTTCATTGGCAGAGCATCATGTAGCTGGCCTGTGCAATGGCAAGGGAGAGGACTGATGGGGAGCCATTATGAGGGAAGTGTTTCTGAGTTCAACCATTCTCTGGGGGCATTAGCTATAGTTCGGTCATTGGCAGGTAGTGTCAGATGCTTGAGTAAGTCCCAAAAGATTCTGATGTGGCTAATATCAAATGACCCCTGGCAAATTTCACGTTGGTTTTCAAACACAAAACTGTGAAAGGACTTTACATGGCAAATGTCTCCGAAGGCTTGTTAAAGTGGACAGAGAAGTATTTGCCGGTAGTGTTTTTCTCTGAAACGTTTTCTCAACCATTCTGATTTCTTCGAAACAAAGAAAAAAAATACATCCATGAAATACCCCTGCATGCAGAAGCAAGCAAGCCAAAATAATCCAATTGGCCTTTGGACTTTGGACTTGCCAAATTGGACTTTGCCAAATGCTTAAAACATAAGGGAGTTAAAACCTATTAAAACCAGGGTCTTATAAGAAGAATTCCTGGTCTGTCTTAATAACAGAATACTGTAAGTCCCGCTCCATGTACCTTTCTATTTATTTATATTTTATTTCTACAGGTGTAGATCAAAATTATAGGATCAGATACTATGGTTCCACCATTGTAGATACTGTGAGAATACATTACTTACCCTAAAAAACTTAAGTCTGGGTGCACACAAACAGAAGAACTATGACTCTACTTGATGAAGAATGGTGCTGACCATCACCATCAGATGAACTCTGCTGCAAAACTCTTGGACTAAATGTTAGTTACTGCCTTTTTTTGAAAGAAGAAATAGGACCTTATTTGTGGAAGAAAGAGCTGCAAATAACAAAGTGCTGTTGAAAGCAAACAGTGCGTAAGATCTACTGCTCTTCCCTGAGCACAAAGAAAAGATCTAAAATATTTGAACTGCATCATGCGTGGAGCAACCACAGGAACTGAAGAAGCAGCTCTATGTTCTTGAAAACCATCAGAGATCCAAAATATTCTGACATGTAACAAACAGGGATTTCACAGCTGAGTATCTCTGAGGAAGAAAAAAGATTTTGTCTGCTTTTATTTGGGTTTTTTGGTTGCCTTTTTTTTTTTTTTTTCCACAGTAACATGTTCACATCCTTGAAAGCTCATTTAAGGCAAAGGAGCAGCCACACAATCTCTTTGCTTGTATACAAGTGTACACAGAAAGATAATTGTATAAATACAGAATACACTGACAGATTTTGAAAAGTGAGCCGAGGTGTCTTGATTTGTGGTGCCAGTTTTGTAGGAGCTTGAACAGAGAGTTTCTGAAAATACTGACTCTTCCTCTAGTGGTTCGCTTCAAGGCATATCTAGATAAGCACACAGGGAATAATATATCTCAAATCATTAGTAACTCAAGAAAATGTTGGTCATCATTCTTTTTGTGATTAAAGCCTCAAAACTGCATGTTAGACCTTGAAAGATTTCTCTGTGTCCTGTTGGTTGCTGAATTTATGTCAAAATAATATTATCAAACATTTCCCTGCCAAAACAGGGTTTTGATCAATAAAATGAATGTCAAATCTGCACTGTTAGGCTCAGGCAGATTGCTTTTTCACACCAGCCCTTTTTTTCCATAATATAAATGTATTT
This sequence comes from Buceros rhinoceros silvestris, assembly GCF_000710305.1. NCBI lineage: Eukaryota > Metazoa > Chordata > Aves > Bucerotiformes > Bucerotidae > Buceros > Buceros rhinoceros. Next base: position 8,020 of record NW_010423255.1, read on the forward strand.
TTAATGAGTTTGTGTGGGGTTTTTTCTGTAAATTTTTCTCTGCTATTTATGTTCAGATTTCACCCCTGACGCAGGGGTTTTTTGTTTGTTTGTTTGCTTTTTTTTTTTTTTGTTTTCTTTTTTTTTTTTTAGCACTGCTGATAAGGATTATTTCATTGTTGATTTATTCATGGCCACAGCAAGACTATCTCACTTATGGGAAATACACTTCTGAGGAAATAATTTACATTATAGAAATTAATTAATTCTACTATAGGGTTTAACTTCATAAATTGCTAAATCAGCAAATGACCAAAAGTGCCTGGCAGTTCAATTCTGTGCTACCTGACTGTGGATGCATTTTGCACTGCTTGTTAACCATTCCCATATAATCTCACGTTAAATTCTCCTACGTATTCTGCATTTGAATTGTTGTTCTGCTACTTCTTGTGTGACTTTGGGAAAAAAACACAGTTTCATGTAGGTATGATAATCCCTATTATCCTTAGCTCAAAAAAAATTGGAGTTGTGTCCCCTGAGATCCCTGAGTTGTATACACAATGTGTGGAGAGGATTAATTACTTCAAAGAGATATTCAGAATAGCCAGCATATTGTTCAGACACCTGAACTTCGCAGTTTAAAAGGAGATGGATCTTGAAGCCTTTCTTGTTTAGCCCAAAGGTGGTAGCTCTCTGCATTTTTACTTTAATGTGTTTTATACTAAAGAGTCACTGGGCAGAAACAAAATCTTAGCAACAGGGATCAAACCATAGGATCCTTCCAGTGCTCTGGGAAGTATCTCTAAAATGACAAATCAGACCAAATAACAGAATAGTCAAGAAGAAAATACATCATGTGAAGTAAGGAACAACTTCTGCTGGAAAAGAGAAGTAAACTAGAAATCATCGGTCCTGCGATGTATGAAATTAGGAATAATGTGGAGGTGGTATGTTTCATAGTACACAATACTAGAAGCCATGCAACTAAAATATCAAGAACCAGGGTTGGGTTGGTTTTCTTTTGTATTTTGGGGTTTGGTTTTTTTTTGGGGTGGGGGGGGCTGGTGGTGGGGTTTTTTTAAATTTTTCCACAGAGATGAAAAGTAACTGAGCTGGGCATCTGATCATCTGAAGTTCTGAATGTCTCCAAAACTGGGCAAAGTCTTGGATAAAGGATAACAGGCAGTGCTGGTGGTGAACAAGCAGGAAGACAGCATCTAGAATCACCTTGTACATGATTGATTTCCAATCTTTCTTCTCTAAGTGTATATCATGGGTCGTGGGGTTAGCTTGTCCATTGGTTTGATTCAATACAATGGTTCCCTAGCACAATTCATGCTCACTTTTCTGCCCACAATTCCTGTACTGTTTATTTCTTCGAGTTGCACTTCAGTAGTGGACATGGGCACTGCTCCACTCAGACAACTCCTTAATGACAAGTTTTATAGGACTATTAAGTTGTAAGGGGTGAGAGAAGCAGTTATGTCTAGATCTCATCAGACAGAAGAACATGGAACCAAAGCCCCTTTACTCCAGGCTGAGGACTTCAATCACTAAGTTGTTTTATCTGAGGGGGTGGCATCATTTGTATGTTGATGTATGCAGTTTCTTATTCAAATCAGTCCTCCGAGTGTGTTCGGGTTTAGACTGTTAACTTCCACAAGTGGTTGTATTGGGTTTACATGGAAGCATTATGGTAACAGGGGGAGATGCAGGAGTGGCTTCTGAGAGAAGATGAGAGAAGCTGACCTCATGTTGGACAGAGCCCAAGACATACCCACCGCTGGCCAAGGCTGACCCCATCAGTGACAGTGGTAGCACCGCTGGGATAACATATTTAAGAAAGGATAAACCCAATATGCAACAGCAGCTGAGAGAGGCATGAGAATACGTGAGGGAAGCAACTCTGCAGATACTGAGATCATAAGGGTAAGGTGGAGCTCCAAGCACCAGAGGAGAGATTCTCCTACAGTCTGTAGAGGCAGGCTGTACCCCAGCAGTCCATGGAGGTTAACGGTGGAGCACCTATCCATCTGTAGCCCATGGAGGATGCCACCCTGGAGCAGGTGGATGTGCCTGAAGAAGGCTGTAACCTCATGGAAAGCTTGAACTGGAGTCGGCTCCTGGCAGGAACAGTGTCCCATGGGGGATCCATCCTAGAAGCAGTCCTTTCCTGAAGAACTGCATTCCATGGAAAGGACCCATGCTGGAGCAGTTTGTGAAGAACCCTGGGATGGACTCAAGTTGGAGAAGTTTGTGAAGGGCTACATCCTGAGCAAGGGACTCCACGCTTAAGCAGGGGAAGAAGGAGATGCAGAGATGAAATGTGAAATTACCACAACTCCCATTCCCCATCCCACTGTGCTACCTGGGGAGAAGATGTAGAGAAATTAGGAGTGAAACTGAACCTGGGAGGAAGGGAGGAGTGGGGTGAAGGTGTTTTCAGATTTTTTCTTACTTCTCATTACCATTCTCTCATTAATTGGCAATAATTTAAATTAATTTCTCCAAGGTGAACTTGTTTTGCCCATGATTGTAACTGGTGAGTGATCTCCCTGTCCTTATCTCAACCCACAAGCTTTTCATCATATTTTCTCCTCCTGTCATGTTCAAAAGGGGGAGCGATAGAGTGGATTGGAGGGCACCTGGCGTCCAGCCAAGGCCAGCCCACCACAGTAGTAAAGGAAAGTATCTCAGGGAAATCCTAGGTGATTACCACCAAAGGCCTCTGCCAATGGTTTTAAGTTCAAGATAATTTTGCTGAACAAACTAATTCCATCATGTGGATGTTCTTTGTCTCATAATTGCAGTGATATGTGAGTGCATGTATAAGCTAATCAATTCTTGAAAGAAGAGAAAAGCTATTAAGAAGTTGGTGGTTGGGATCTGTGTTATGGGCACAGAAAGATGTTGCAAAATCATTTAATTGAGTTCTAAAAAGTCTAAACATATTGCTATTGCATATTCTATTAATTTAATAGTTTTGTTCATCTTTCTTGATCAAATTGGTGCAATGTTGCTGATTAGGCATATATTGACAATAGTTGTGTGTGCACTAAATATATTGTACTAGGATAACCTAGAAAATCAATGGTGATATTGTATTAGCATAGTGCTACCTACTGACTCATGTCATGACTTAGCATAATGCAGCATATTTTTGTGTACATTAGGGTATTCCGTTTGGCTATGAATGCCACTAAGTTGACAAGACTGAAAGATGTGGAGGCATGTTTATCGATATAAGAATTTAAAAGCAGTAACATCAAATAGAGAAGTTTCTAAATGGATACCTTTTCTGAGTAGGAACTTCCCCTTACCAGTGGCCCCCTATGCTGGGCAGACCTTCAGGATGAAAGAAAGGACAAATCAGTAAAATGAGATCCAAAGGCAAAATATGGCTGCAGGCTCCGTGTTCCAGTTCCAAAGGAGTGTTTTAACAGCAGCGTCGAAGTCCTTAAGTCCATGTTTCTGACAGCGAAGCCTTTCTTTTTGGCTTTCATTCTTGGTAAGTCTAAGGTTCCCCTCCAACCATCTGAACACTGGTTCTTGCAAAATGTATTAGAGTGTATAACATGGTACATCAAACATAACCCTCCACCTTATAACTTTTAGTGCCAGAGCTGAATGTGTAACATCTCAGGCACTGCAGTATTCAGCACCTCAATGCCTATAGCTCTTCAATGGATATTGACCTGGGACCCTTGTCTAGTTCGTAACAAAGTCAAGGTAAAGCTGCTGACTGATGTCTGTGAGAACTGTTCTCATCTGAACCGGTGTATTACTGAAGACATTAAAAAACAGTCTGGTGCAGTAAACCTTGCAGGTGTACTAAGACATGAATTTTTTTCGAGTTCTCTCTTCTCACAGAGGAGAGAATTTATTTTAGAGATCAGTGAACTAATACAAGTTTAAACTAAATGCTCCTTTCATTTAAGTTATTGAATCCAGGTTCTGATTGGCTGTTGTTACCATCAAGGCAATCTCCCAAATGCAGTCCTATTAAAGAACCACCAAGTGGATTATTGGTGCCTGTACTTTTACATCGTGACAAATTCTCTCTCCTATGCTGTTTGAAATGAAGTTGGGTGCAGGTCTGAAACGGCAAACACCACTAATGTATAGCATTGTACTCAGCATAAGTAACGTATCAGAGAATATTGTTTATTACAGTCACCACCATTCAAAGAAATACCAGATCAAAGTACCTTCTGGCCTGTAATTTAGACCCTGTAATACATGCCCAGAACAATTCAAATTAAGTCTGTATGAGCATACGAATTATGAGCTGGCAGCTTTCCCCTTTTGGAAAAGATGGTCTCTGCTAATTGGTGGTATTACACGTATGCCTGTTCACTTTCATGTATGGCTGATTTTGCAAGATCAGGGCAAGATAAGAAATATCCCTTAAAGACAATATGGTGATATTACAGTAATTTTTTTTTTCCCATGAGATATTATCTCCAGAGTGGTAATTTTAAAAGGGAATTAACTCCATGTGTAGAATATTCTGAAGATTCCTAAATATTTCAAAAGCATGAGTGAATGCCTTTCTGTGGATAAATATGGGCACACCTGTTTTAAAGGTGAGGGACAAAGAAGAAAATAGATTTATTATTTCTAAAGACAAACGTATTTTGAGACTTTAGTCCATATTTTTGTGTATAAAGGAAGGTGTTTTGTTTTCATAGTCCTGGTTCTTTTTGTTATTACTGTCCACTGAGTACTCCAGTTTCCCAGAGACTGGAGCGGAAAGTGTACATTAAAATTGGATTTATCAGTTTTCCCCTGCTGATCCTTTGGGTCAATTTTCCAAAGACTCGCATCCACGGTCCACATTTTGGGGTGACGACTTTCTGAAACCATTCTAAGTTAGATCTACTGTGTTTCACTTGTGCCACAAAGGTCTGGATAACTGTAAAAAACAGATGAGGTCTTAACACTCATTTTAGGATCTAAAGATGGCTTCAAAAAGAGTTGTCCTGACTGACATCTGAGTTTGTCCATTCACATTTAACCATCACAGTTACCATTATAAAATCTTATTTAATACAAAGCCTTTTTGTCTAAATGATCTTAAATCTCTCTTTGTGAATAACCACAAAAGTTATTTTCATTTTCCATTTGAAAATGGATGGAATAATGAAGATTTAAAGGGCAGTCCTAAAAGATTAAACAGATCAGGTATGTCTTTTTAAAAGAGGGTTTTTACAGGAAAATATTGTATTACTGAAAATTAAAAGTGAAAAAAAATTAAGTTGGATTCATGTCTGTACTCTTCAGCAAAAGGAAGCATCTCTTACAATTCTTGCAGGAAACCTTTGAGGTATAACCTATTTTTTGAAAGCTTTCAAATTATGTAGAATCCTTTATGGTTCACAACAAGGTGTTTTCTTTTTTAACAGTTAATTGTACTGGTTGTTTAAAAACCGCATCTTCTTTGTAGTCTGAGTTTTTCTGCCTTTCAGCCTTTGGGTTCATTTGGACCTTTTTATCTTCTAGATTAAAGAGCTATTTGCAATCAAAGAGAACTTTCCTGCATGACAGATATAGACCTTAAACGGGCCATCTCTCGCAGTTCCTATGGAAAGAGCTTCTTTTATCTTTCACTATGTGTCATGAGTTCTAGGCCACAAAAGTTTTCATCCTCTCTTTTCCAGAGTCCTTCCAGTTAGCAGTACCGAGTCCACCTGGGATTATGATCCTGAGGTTTGATTGAAAAATCACCTATTATTTCAGTCTTGCTTTTCTCTAAAAGTTTGTTCAGTGATATTGTCTTTCCTCTTAGGTAGCTATACTCAATTTTTTTCAGACAAATTATATTTATTGCCCATAGTAACTTTCAGAAAGATAGTTTCCCTGTATCATTTTATTGTCCCATAGATAAGCCAAAGACTATGAAAATTTATTACTAATAAAATGTAACTTGAGTTTATAACATACATAAAATTTCAGAGATAGTTATTCTTTTGATTCTAAAAATTAATATATCCATTTAAGTATTTTATTTATTGCACACTAGTTTTACATTATAATATAGCAATTATTATGGATTCCAGTGATGTTCCATTTTAGAATTAATTACTTAGATACTATTATGGTGAGTACAGTAACTTAAGTGGCTGATTTTTAAATAACTAGGTAGTGCATTTATCAAAACTATCATTCCAGGCAGTTCAAAACTAGAGTAAAGCAGTCACTGAATATTTTTGTCTGCTATTGTTAGGCCTGTTTTCAGGACCATAACTCTCAAAAAATTAGTTAAGATACATTTTGTATGATAAGAACTGATCCAGGTTCAAGATCATAAAAAGATATTTAAACATCTCAGGTCTCAGAACATTGGAATTATGCTATTTTGATTCTCTGTTTTTCCTCCTTGAGGCAGTTTCAATTTATGTGAAAAAAAATTGTGAATCACTATTGTACAGACCTTACCTTGTTTTTGATATGTGTAAAATGGAGTTTTGGTTTAAAATCCCTCCAGATTTTTATTATCTTTATCAACAGTGTAAACCCAAGAGAAGTACGATACATATAGGTCCTTTATGAGATTTAAAAAATATTTTTTTTTTAAATTTAAGAATTATTGTAAAAAATATTTTGGATATATTTGAAGTAGAAGGAAAATATATTTGATGAAGGTAGAGTTGTATGATTTATTTCCAGCTTTAATGAAATTAAAGTGGTGCAGCCAACATGAGCATAAGGATGAGACTAAAGGATGAGTATGTGAGTATACATAAAATTTTAAATACTTAAAGAAATGTGAAGACAAATGAGGAAGTTCTTACTGAATTGGGATGCATCTACACTTCCACAGTGCTTCAGAAGTGATTTTTAGCAATAGAATTTTGACGTTATTCTGAATCCAGAGGTTTACGTTCCAAACTAAGCCACCAAAGACTTTCCTGGATCTTACAATTTCTTATTACAGGCAGAAAATGAAACTATGACGTTACTGCAGCACTGAGGGTAGTGATATCTATTTATAAAGAAAGAATAAAACCTGATACTCTCAAAAGGGAAACCTTAAAATTATATGGAATTATATGAGGTTCAGTTCATAAGTTCAATGAACATAATTTCCCTTTTCTGGGGTTAATTGGGGGGAAAGAAAAGCAAAATATTTAATAAGAAGGACATTCTAAAGAGCAAATGGGCCACTAAGTATGAGAAGAAAACAGAACATGGAATTAATTTGATTTCTCTGTTTGCCAGGACTTTGTGTCTGCAGAAAACATTTAGGCTTTGGAGTGTAACACATTTTAGTCAATAAAGTAATGCATCACCAAGTGAAAAACAAGACTTATTTCAACAAGGGCTTTGTATTCTATCTTAGCCAAGGTATTTAATTTGTCAGCAAACCTAATTAAGGGACAAAGCAGATGCTGGAAATCATGGCAGTGCATTAATTTAACACATCAGTATCTTCGGTGTATAATGCATACCCTTGAGACAAAAGTAGGCACGATTCACTGAGGCATTCCATTTTGAAATACCAGAGCACTGGGCTTTTAAGCACGAGGAAATGTGTCGGATCTCCTTGGTTCTTGCATTAAGCACAGGGAGCCAAGGTAAGTCCGAGGAAGCCAAAGTGGACATGAACAGTGCCTAGCTAGAAAGTTTTCTGTCCCCCCTAGAGAAAGACTGATGAAAATGTAGCGATGGATGTGGGATTTCTGTTGGAGAGGGACCCCTCAAAAAATGGATTCTTAGTTGTATCTGTCATATCTGAAAAACATGGAAAACTTGCTGCGTTATTCAGGATGTGTTGGTATAGAGGGAAGAAGGAGGATATAATGTTAAAATCCATTTCTAGTCCTGAGTAGACTCAGATTGTGCAGAAGACTGTAAAAATGAAACATTATATTTATTCTATAATCAGAAAATCAAAATTCAAGGATTGTTACATTTGGTGGCGGTCCTGTGAAATATGTCACCTATTTATATCAACCCTCAAAAGATTCCATTTGGTGTTGGAAGTTTCTGCCTTTTTTCTGTTTCTGCTCTGCTCCCATTATGTTATCTGCAATCAGAGAGTTTGTGGCCATTATCCTGTTCTTCACTTAGCATATGATCTTACTGTCAGTCCTAGAATTGCTTTTCTCTCTTGCTTGTTGTTTACAGGTAGATTTAAAATAAGTTTTAAAAACAACGTTTTTTCGCTAGAAGTGTAGAAAGCAGATCTTTGTTAAGGGTCGAGGGACCAATTTACCTCGATTTACCTTAACGGAATCCCTCTGTCCTGATAGGAAGGGATTTAATAGGGAAAGGAAGAAATTCAGACCTCGGTCTGCTCGGATAGCTGAAACAAACTTTAATATACAATAAAGCCACACAACTATATTCTATATGTATATAATTACAAACCAAAAGGGAAAGGGGAAGGGGGGAATGAAAAGGGAAAAAAACCCCGAAGTACTGAGTAGCAATGTTTATAAACAATCTGTCCTTTTCAAGGCCAAGCTCTAGACAGATTTCTGGGCAGGCGGCCAAGTAACGAGAT
>NW_010423256.1:0-676 GCF_000710305.1 Buceros rhinoceros silvestris
AGTGCTGGGACAAGCCAGGATGCTGTTGGCCACCTGGTCACCCTGCTGGCTCCACTTCTGCCACTGTCACCAACACCCCAGGTCCTTTTGCCCCTCAGGCAGTTTCCAGCTGCTCTTCCCTCAGCCTGGAGCGCTGCAGGTGGTTGGTGTGACCCCAGGGCAGGACCCAGCTCTTGGCCTTGCCGAACCTCAGACCATTCAAGTTCTTCCTGACAATAACCGTAAGGATGGTAGCTGAGCCCTCAATCACGGTTTTTCTAACGGTCCCTGATGGTGTAAAAATACTTCTGATGGAAGTTAATTGGAATAAATTATTTCAGGACTAGAAGAAATACTAGAGCAAGGAAGACTCTGGAAAATAGCACTCACCTCCTGTTTTGTTCATGCTTCGTGCCCGGGAGATTTACAGGGAAAAGCCACTCCCGTGCTGGAAGCACTGGCGATGTGCGCACAGAGTGATCACAAACTCGCACATCAGCGTCACTTCACCTCCGGGCAACACGTGGTCGGTTTTCATTTTCACTTTTAAAATTGTTCCCATTTCACGCCCTTGAGCAGCGCTGTGAATGACGGCGCAGTAGGAAACGTCCCTCACGTTGGCCTGCTGGCCCTTCGCTGCGGTCGCTCCCGGCTTGGCGTGGCAGCGCGCGGTTCCCCTGGCTGCCCGTATGCCCCG
>NW_010423257.1:0-3246 GCF_000710305.1 Buceros rhinoceros silvestris
AGAAGACAAAGAGAAAAGGAAGAAAAAAGAGAAAAAGAAGGAAAAGAAGAAGAAAAAGAGAAAAATAAGAAGAAAAAGAAGGGAAGAAGAAGAAAAAGAGAAGAGAAAAAGAAGGGAAAAGAGAAAAAGAAGAAGAAAAAGAGAAAAAGGAGAAAAAGAAAAAGAGAAAAAGGAGAAAGAAGAAAAAGAGAAAAAGGAGAAAGAAGAAAAAGAGAAAAAGAAGTAGAAAAGGAGAAAAAGAAGAAGAAAAAGAGAAAAAGAAGTAGAAAAGGAGAAAAAGAAGAAGAAAAAGACAAAAAGAAGTAGAAAAGGAGAAAAAGAAGTAGAAAAGGAGAAAAAGAAGAAGAAAAAGAAAAAAGGAGGAAAAAAGAAGAAGATGATAACGTGGCGATGATGTCAACAAGGAGGGAGATGAGGAGGACAAAGAGGAAGGTGAGGAGGGAGGCTGGAGGAGCCCGGGCCTGGGCTTGGCACGGCAGTGCCGCCCCTTCCCACAGGCAGCACAGGCCAAGCAGGGTCCCCACGGGGCAGCGCGGGTGCGGGGAGTGGGCTGCTGGGTCCCGGGGCACTGTAAAGGATCACCCTGTGAAGCTTGCATCGCGCTGTTAGCGGTGCTGGGTACGTGGGAGGCACAGCGGTGTCATGCCACTGTGGGGACTGGTGTGATTCAGGTGCTGTCATCACTCAGCCTTCCCGGCCCAGGGTCTCGCCTCAGGTTGTCGGCCTTTGTCTGGATCTGTGGCGTGAAGAACTCCATAAATTCAAAGGAGTAGCACAGAGCGCCCGACGTCAGCACAAGCTGCCTCTTTTCATTTGTTTCAGATTTACTGAGGAGTCTTTTAGTAGAATTCACTGGAAGCAGCCAACGGCTTTGCAGGCCTTGAAGCAAGAGTAGCACAGAGCTTCCTGGGGTGACGAACAGGCACAGAGGGGTGAGGTGACCCCCCAGAAGTCAGACACAAATAGGTAGAATCATTGTATCATAGAATCCTCTGGTTGGAAGAGACCTTTAAGATCATCGAGTCCAACTGTAGCGGTGAAGGGACAGCGGCTGAATGCTGGGAGGTGCTTACATTTCTGCAATGGTTTTTCCTCTTCCCTGAGAGGCACTAGAACGGTGCCCTCCAAACCAGAACCGCCTGACAGCGCGTTATGTTCCTGAGAACGTACTCTGTGAAAAGGGCCAGGAGGCCTCCGCCTCAGTTAAGGGCTGACCTGTCATGATCTACAGCAAGTCCTCCAGCAGAAACTGAGAAAGGCCGATTTAGCGTAGTGTGTGTTTCCTACAGAAGAAAAAAGGGGAAAGGGGAAAGAAAAGGTTCTGAATTTCTTAATGCATCTACCAAAAAAATTAGCAAAGGGAACACAACAATTTTACCAAACTTTTCTTGATGCAATGAACCTCCCACAACTGTGATGGACAAGTGTAAATAGATAAGACGGATCCTTTGCTAAACCCTTTTCATCTGTTGCCCGGTTTCAAAGGATAGGAGAGACGTTCAGTTTCCGCAAGCTTGAACACAGGCAGCTGGGTGGAAGGGATATCCACTGGCAGCCCAGCTCGCTCTCTCCCCTTCCCCTCTCGAGGCAGAGGCAGGGCGTAAGCTCCACCGTGGCTGGACATCAGCAAATTCACACCTTGCAGTAGACACCTGCTGAAAACAGAAAGAAAATTGTTACTTCCCTTCCTAGTGACATTTAAGTTTTGCTGTTTGACTCCCCGCTACTTTTTTGAAGTGAGAAAACGATCTGTTATTCACATCCATGTCTGTAATGAAATACTCAGAGCGTGACTTTCGGTGGTGCTAGAATCGGTCTGGCAGAGCTTAGCGAAAGCTCTGGAGGGCAGAAGTCCTCCTGCTATTGCTGGTGGTGGTGGGACCGACTGAGAAACCCGCCTGCGGACGCTTTCTGTAAAAGCAAAAAACTGAAAACTGAAACAAACAAACAAACAAACCCATCACAAAGAAAAACAACTTTGCAGCTGCTCTGCTTGGTTGGGTATTTTTGGTCAAATCCTTTCTAGTTAAACCAGCATGACCCCTTTTCTTTCCGTGGGGATTCCCGGGCACGACGGGAATTGGCTCGGAGGGAATGTGTTTGTTTGCCTGTATCCCTCGCTGTTTGTGAATACGACAGACGCGCCTTCCTTTCAGAGGCAGCAAATGCCGGTAATCTGGTTTTATTTAGCTGAGAACCTGAGAGCGGTGGTTGGCACGCCGTGCTTTGCTTACCATTGGAAATGTCACATGGCAAATCCTAGCGCTCGAGCACAATCTCAGCTTGACAGCTCTGGCAAAAGAAAAAGGGGCGACAGCATGAGCCTCCACCACATTGCCTCAGAAGTGCCGTCAAACCCAGCTTGATCCCTCTTGCATGGGTGAGGCTGAAGGCTTGCTGTGCCTGAGAGCAGAGTTTCTCAGCTGAGGGTGTAAATTCATACCAGTTTTGCTGCTCTTTGGTAGGGGAAATATTGTCCATTGTAAGCTGGAGGGAAAACGAAGGCATTAACAATCGATGTGCAACGCAACTGAGGAACATCTTCAGGTCTTCTGGCAAGCCTGAGTCCACCTGCAGTCAAGCCCTGCCTCACTCCTCTGTATTTTAGAGAAACAGGCAAAGAGAAATGTTTCCACAGTCGGGACACAGCCTTAAGAGGATCAAATAGGCTTCACGTTAGCTGTAATTTCTTGAATTTAAATGGATTTTCAGCACAAATATCGACAATCTCCTGTGCACGTTGGCATCCTCGAGCGTGATTTTCAGCGTAATGCTCTGAAAAGCGACGGGGAACGATCGTAACCCCGGTGCAGATGCTAATCCCAGAGGGCTGTATTTGCCTCAGTGTTAGCGCAAAGCTTGGCCATGTTTTATTTGTGCTTGTCAAAGTGCTCGTACTGCAGCTCGGACCCTTGCCTGGATCAAGCCCACGCCCCCTCCGTGTCTGCAGGAAGGATGGAAGAGCAATCCATTCACCCGCTTCATCTGAGCTGCTGTCATCGGGCTTTACCATAGTCCTTCCCTACCCCTTCTGTCATTGCCATCTCGGCCAAACGCAGCTTTCTGCAAGCCGGGACACCATTGACACTGAAATGGTGGAGAAAATTACTCTCCTTTTTGCCACCAGCAGACAACACTCCTCACGTCTGTGGTGTTAGAGAGGAGAGCGGCAGAACAGTGACAATTCTGGGCTGAAAAGGTTGCAGAAGGAACGACTCCTCCAGGGTAGGGAGCGAACACGGATTC
>NW_010423257.1:3367-6077 GCF_000710305.1 Buceros rhinoceros silvestris
CCTGCTGTGTCAGAGTTAATGTTTCAGCACTGATGCCTCCCTCCCCTCCGCTCGCCGTTTACACTGAACAAGCCCTCCACCGAGTTTCTCAGCCACTGGAGCTCGTGTCTTGACTCTCTCCGCCTGTTCCTTTGATGAAGCAGTAGTCACATCATGTTGCTCTGGGATTTTAACATCTGGTTTCCAGTCACCAGTCCTGACAGAGACGTTGTGTTCACCTGCGCTACAAGCAGCCTGGGTTTCTCCAGCTTGCAGAGGTCCCAGAAGCTGCTGTGCATTGACTAGTGGATACTTTTTCTTCCTGCGAGAGATTAAAAAAAAAAGGGAAAAAAGAAAAAAAAAGAAAGAGAGAAAAAGAAGAGGAAACATACACAGTAGTTCTGATTCAGATTTTATTTTATAATTTAAGTTAGCTTTTCCTCTGGGAGAAACTCAAAATGGAGCAGTTACCTCTTCAAGAAGAGTCATTTAATAGCTGGACCAGCGCTTGGAATTCACTTGAAGGCACTGACTAATTCAGCACATGAGCGAAACTGAAGTTCACTCGTACGTGGTAACGCCTTTCTTTTTCCCACACTCACCAAAACCCTGTTTGCCTGCTTCACAGATTCCCCAGGTATTAATAGCCAACGAAGACTTCAGAACCGAAAGAGCTGGGCCCAGAGACTCAGAGGTCACATTTGCATACAAGAGAGGTGAGGGAGGCGGCAAAGGGATGGCTCCCAAAGCCTGGCAGCCTGGCTGCTTGCAGCTGCACTCCTGCACAGCCAAAGCTCAGTCCTGCTTCCTCAGGCACATCACACAGTCCAGGGCTTTCGTCTGGGCTGTGAACGTGGTTAAATCCTTGCAGGCATCGCAATGTGGAATGACATTTTATCCACATCAGGGAAGGTAGGATGGGTATCCTAGGGCAGGGCTTCTTCACATGTGGTCCCTGCGCTACTGGTGGTCTCTAGCATGCCTGAAGGTGGTCTGCGAAATGATTGCAATTAAAAAACCAAAACCATACACATTGCATTCCCACGCCTGCAAGCCAGCAGTCATCAAGGAGATGAAGTAACAGTAATAGATAAGCATTTGAGTTTTAGGGCCCAGTGATAGTTCTTTCGGCGATGCTGTGGTCCTCACTTTTTAATGAAAGTTTTATGAAAGAAGGTGAATTGTTCATTCAGTTTAAGGAGGTTGGTAGAGGGAGGCTGGTTGCCCCACTTCATCTGGCAATGGAAACCTGGGTTGGTACATGCTGCAAGAATCCTGCTCACTGCCAGAGGTTACCTGCAGCCAACCCCGCATATCTAGTCCAAGAGCCTTCCTTTTCCTCATGAAAGAACATACTTGCATAATGTTACTTGTTTGATAAGGAGCAGTGCCCACTTTCTGTCTCACACCCAGGCCTCCAGACTTAGGCAAGCCTAAGGGAGGACTATTCTGCGTAACCAGCTCCGCCTGGGAGTGTAGACATATCCTAAGGACATGATACTATCAGTGTGGTGGGGGAGGGGGTGTGCCCCAGGCATCCAGAAAAGACAAGTACTGTGACTGCCAGGCTGGTGTGGAGACAGCGATTGGAAATGGTTGAGAACCAGGGAACTCAAAAATGTCACTGTGCCTCTGAGCAGTTTCCTTCTTGGTCCTGTGAGGGAAAAACCCCAGCGCCTCACTTCTTTTGGCCGGGGCGACTTTGTTGTTTACCCTGGAAAGCATTTTTGAAAAGTGCTGCTGCAAATTGACTGAGGGAAGGAAGCTTGCTCACCTTCATCTCAACCTTGATGAGGAAGCGTCTGGATTAAAGCTAAACTTCAAATAACTTGACCTGGCACCATTCAAAGCCAGCAGAGTCCTGAACCTGTATGAGGAGTAGATTTCTGGCCCCAGCTCTGATTTGTTCTCCTATGAGATCTGAAGGATGTCTCTCGGCCAGGCATGTGTTCATGCCTTTGTGGGTGCTCTTTGGGTAGATGAAAGCATCTTGCTGGGATTTAGCTTAGTTTGGTGAAACTAGAACTTTGGTAGAAAACCAAGCACCTGGAGCAAGATCTGACATTTCCGAGGAGGTTAGGTTGCATTCAGTGATGGATGTGAAGGAAACTCATGGTTCCTGGGATGGCAGAGACAGGGGATGAATGAATCAGTTTGCAGCTGGGAGTGTGGGCAGTAGCAGGGCTGGTTTTCCCTTGCAGAAGAGCTTCTGGTGATCCTCCACAGGTCTGCACTCTTCCAGGAGACAATAGTGACTGGCATTTAAGCCTAAACTGGAGAGGTTCCCCCTTTCAGTCCTCATGGGCCCCAGTTTAATACTGATGGTGGCAGCAGGGTGAGCAAGCCTTCTGTGGTTTCCTCTCCGTTTCACAGAAAAGTGGAGGTAGGCAAAGGTTAAGTGACTTTCCCAAGGTCATGTAGGAAATTGGTAGGGCAGGAGGCCGGTCATTAGAACATCCTTTATCCAGAATATAACAAAAGATGGACCAGAGATGTAGAGAAATATTGGGACTTGCTCAAGGTTGTGGGATCATCCCACCTCCCGAGGCACTTGCCCTGGCAATAAGATTATCACACACTTCCTGTACCTCCACTGCAAGAGGTGAATGGGAAGGGGTGTGTGGGGGAAACAAGCCGGTTGCTATTAATTCAGTTGAGCTTGACTGGACATGCACAAGCAATCTGGAGAAGGAAATAGTTCTAGTTCTGTCTGGTTCAGCCGAAACTTCAC